>NW_024604950.1:0-3998 GCF_018296145.1 Oncorhynchus tshawytscha | reverse complement strand
TTTATTTCTGTATTTCAATGTTGCAACTTGCTGAAAATTGTCCACAGTGTTCCTTTCATCTAGTTTAAACACTTCTGCAGAATATTTTACATACAGAGTGCATCAAACATGATTTAGAGCTTGTTTATGGAAAAAGTGTTTATTTCTGTATTTCAAGGTTGCAACTTGCTGAAAACTGTCCGCAATGTTCATTTCATCTCAAATAGACAGTACAGCAAAATTGGACATCCAGAGTGCATCAAACATGATTTAGAGCTTGTTTATGAAAAAGTGTTTATTTCTGTATTTCAAGGTTGCAACTTGCTGAAAACTGTCCGCAATGTTCATTTCATCTCAAATAGACAGTACAGCAAAAATTGTACATCCAGAGTGCATCAAACATGATTTAGAGCTTGTTTATGGAAAAGTGCTTATTTCTGTATTTCCATGTTGCAACTTGCTGAAAATTGTCCACAGTGTTCATTTCATCTCAAATAGACAGCACAGCAAAAATTGACACCCAGAGTGCATCAAACATGATTTAGAGCTTGTTTATGAAAAGTGTATTTCTGTATTTCATTTGCAACAGAGTGCATTTCATCTCAAATAGAAACATGGTTTAGATTTAGAGCTTGTTTATGGAAAAGTGTTTATTTCTGTATTTCAAGGTTGCAACTTGCTGAAAACTGTCAATGTTCATTTCATCTCAAATAGACAGCACAGCAAAATTGGACATTCAGAGTGCATCAAACATGATTTAGAGATTTGTTTATGAAAAAGTGTTTATTTCTGTATTTCAAGGTTGCAACTTGCTGAAAACTGTGTTCATTTTCATCTCTAATTCATTTCAGAGTGCATCAAATGATTTAGACAGTTTAGCAAAAGTGTTTATTTCTGTATTTCAAGGTGGCACCTTGCTGAAAACAGGCCACAGTGTTCATTTTCATCTCTAATAGACAGCACAGCAAAAAATAGACATCCCAGAGTGCATCAAACATGATTTAGAGCTTGTTTATGAAAAAGTGTTTATTTCTGTATTTCAAGGTTGCAACTTGCTGAAAACTGTCCGCAATGTTCATTTCATCTCAAATAGACAGTACAGCAACAATTGGACATCCAGAGTGCATCAAACATGATTTAGAGCTTGTTTATGAAAAAGTGTTTATTTCTGTATTTCAAGACAGTTGCATTTAGAGCTTTATGAAAAAGTGTTTATTTCTGTATTTCAAAAACTTGTGAAAACTGTCCAATGTTCATTTCATCTCAAATAGACAGTACAGCAAAAATTGGACATCCAGAGTGCATCAAACATGATTTAGAGCTTGTTTATGAAAAAGTGTTTATTTCTGTATTTCAAGGTTGCAACTTGCTGAAAACTGTCCGCAATGTTCATTTCATCTCAAATAGACAGTACAGCAAAAATTGGACATCCAGAGTGCATCAAACATGATTTAGAGCTTGTTTATGAAAAAGTGTTTATTTCTGTATTTCAAGGTGGCACCTTGCTGAAAACAGGCCACAGTGTTCATTTTCATCTCTAATAGACAGCACAGCAAAAAATAGACATCCCAGAGTGCATCAAACATGATTTAGAGCTTGTTTATGAAAAAGTGTTTATTTCTGTATTTCAAGGTTGCAACTTGCTGAAAACTGTCCGCAATGTTCATTTCATCTCAAATTTAATCCAGAGTGCATCAAACATGATTTAGAGCTTGTTTATGGAAAAGTGTTTATTTCAGAACTTGCTTTTGTTCACATCTCAGAGTGCATTGAAACATGATTTAGAGCTTGTTTATGGAAAAGTGTTTATTTCTGTATTTCAAGGTTGCAACTTGCTGAAAACTGTCCACAATGTTCATTTCATCTCATAATAGACAGCACAGCAAAAATTGGACATCAGAGTGCATCAAACATGATTTAGAGCTTGTTTATGAAAAAGTGTTTATTTCTGTATTTCAAGGTTGCAACTTGCTGAAAACTGTCCACAATGTTCATTTCATCTCAAATAGACAGCACAGCAAAAATTGACATCCAGAGTGCATCAAACATGATTTAGAGCTTGTTTATGAAAAAGTGTTTATTTCTGTATTTCAAGGTTGCAACTTGCTGAAAACTGTCCACAATGTTCATTTCATCTCAAATAGACAGCACAGCAAAAATTGGACATCCAGAGTGCATCAAACATGATTTAGAGCTTGTTTATGAAAAAGTGTTTATTTCTGTATTTCAAGGTTGCAACTTGCTGAAAACTGTCCAAAACTGTTCATTTCATTTCATCTCAAATAGACAGTACAGCAAAAATTGACATCCAGAGTGCATCAAACATGATTTAGAGCTTGTTTATGAAAAAGTGTTTATTTCTGTATTTCAAGGTTGCAACTTGCTGAAAACTGTCCGCAATGTTCATTTCATCTCAAATAGACAGTACAGCAAAATTTCATCTCAAATAGACAGACATCATCAGAGTGCATCAAACATGATTTAGAGCTTGTTTATGAAAAAGTGTTTATTTCTGTATTTCAAGGTTGCAACTTGCTGAAAACTGTCCACAATGTTCATTTCATCTCAAATAGACAGTACAGCAAAAATTGGACATCCAGAGTGCATCAAACATGATTTAGAGCTTGTTTATGAAAAAGTGTTTATTTCTGTATTTCAAGGTTGCAACTTGCTGAAAACTGTCCGCAATGTTCATTTCATCTCAAATAGACAGTACAGCAAAATTGTCCAGAGTGCATCAAACATGATTTAGAGCTTGTTTATGAAAAAGTGTTTATTTCTGTATTTCAAGGTTGCAACTTGCTGAAAACTGTCCGCAATGTTCATTTCATCTCAAATAGACAGTACAGGTGGCAAAAAAGTGTTTATTTCTGTATTTCAAGGTGCAACTTCAAAACTTTGTTCATTTCTCTAATAGACAGCACAGCAAAAAATAGACATCCCAGAGTGCATCAAACATGATTTAGAGCTTGTTTATGAAAAGTGCTTATTTCTGTATTTCATGCTGCAACTTGCTGAAAATTGTCCACAATGTTGCAACTTGCTGAAAATTGTCCACAACAGTGTTCCTATGTTCATTTCATCTCAAATAGACAGTACAGCAAATTTTACATTACAGAGTGCATCAAACATGATTTAGAGCTTGTTTATGGAAAAGTGTTTATTTCTGTATTTCAAGGTTGCAACTTGCTGAAAACTGTCCACAATGTTCATTTCATCTCAAATAGACAGTACAGCAAAAATTGGACATCCAGAGTGCATCAAACATGATTTAGAGCTTGTTTATGAAAAAGTGTTTATTTCTGTATTTCAAGGTTGCAACTTGCTGAAAACTGTCCGCAATGTTCATTTCATCTCAAATAGACAGCACAGCAAAATTGTATCCAGAGTGCATCAAACATGATTTAGAGCTTGTTTATGAAAAGTGTTTATTTCTGTATTTCAAGGTTGCAACTTGCTGAAAACAGTCCACAGTGTTCATTTCATCTCAAATAGACAGCACAGCAAAAATTAGACATCCCAGAGTGCATCAAACATGATTTAGAGCTTGTTTATGAAAATCTCTAATAGTGTTTATTTCTGTTTATGAAAAAGTGTTTATTTCTGTATTTCAAGGTTGCAACTTGTTGAAAACTGTACGCAATGTTCAGTTCATCTCAAATAGACAGTACAGCAACAATTGGACATCCAGAGTGCATCAAACATGATTTAGAGCTTGTTTATGAAAAAGTGTTTATTTCTGTATTTCAAGGTTGCAACTTGCTGAAAACTGTCCGCAATGTTCATTTCATCTCAAATAGACAGTACAGCAAAAATTGGACATCCAGAGTGCATCAAACATGATTTAGAGCTTGTTTATGAAAAAGTGTTTATTTCTGTATTTCAAGGTTGCAACTTGCTGAAAACTGTCCGCAATGTTCATTTCATCTCAAATAGACAGTACAGCAAAAATTGGACATCCAGAGTGCATCAAACATGATTTAGAGCTTGTTTATGAAAAAGTGTTTATTTCTGTATTT
>NW_024604949.1:0-3997 GCF_018296145.1 Oncorhynchus tshawytscha | reverse complement strand
TGTAACGGTTTTCTAGTGGTGATGAAGGAGAGTCGGACCAAACTGCAGCGTGTCGATTGCGATCCATATTTATTAAACAAAACGTAAACACGACTAAACACTAAACACTACAAAACAATAAACGTAATGAAAACCGAAAACAGCCTATCTAGTGCAAACTAACAGAAAGTACAAGTAAGACACTAAGGACAATCACCCACGACAAACTCAAAGAATATGGCTGCTAAATATGGTTTTCCCAATCAGAGACAACGATAAGCACCTGCCTCTGATTGAGAACCCTCCAGACAACCATAGACCTTGCTAGACAACCCACTAAGCTACAATCCCAATACCACCACCAAAACCCCAAGACAAACACACCACAGTTACAAAAACCCCATGCCACACCCTGGCCTGACCAAATACATAAAGATAAACACAAAATGCTTTGACCAGGGCGTGACAGAACCCCCTAAGGTGCGGACTCCCGAACGCACCTCAAAACAATAGGGAGGTCCGGGTGGGCGTCTGTCCATGAGTGGCGGCTCCGGCGCGGGGACGTGGACCCCACTCCTTTAATGTCTTAGTCCCCTCTCCCCTTCGTCCCTGGATAGTCCACCCTCGCCGCCGACCATGGCCTAGTAGTCCCCACCCAGAACCCCACTGGACTGAGGAGCAGATCGGGACTGAAGGACAGCTTCGGGACCGAGGCAGCTCGGGACTGAGGAAGCTCGGGAGTGAGAGAAGCTCAGGAGTGAGAGGAAGCTCAGGAGTGAGTGAAGCTCAGGAGTGAGAGCTCAGGAGTGAGAGGAAGCTCAGGAGTGAGAGGAAGCTCAGGAGTGAGAGGAAGCTCAGGAGTGAGAGGAAGCTCAGGAGTGAGAGGAAGCTCAGGCAGGTAGATAGATCTACCAGCTCCTGGCTGGCTGGTGGTTTCAGCAGATCCTGGCTGACTGGCAGATCCTGGCTGACTGGCAGATCCTGGCTGACTGGCAGATCTGGAAGAGTCTGGTTGACTGGCAGATCTGGAAGAGTCTGGTTGACTGGCAGATCTGGAAGAGTCTGGTTGACTGGCAGGTCTGGAAAGAGTCTGGCTGACTGGCAGATCTGGAAGAGTCTGGCTGACTGGGCAGATCTGGAAGAGTCTGGCTGACTGGCAGATCTGGCGGCGCTGGGCAGACTGGCGCTGGGCAGACTGGCGGCTGGGCAGATCTGGCGGCGCTGGGCAGACTGGCGTGCTGGGCAGACTGGCGATGCTGGGCAGACTGGCGGCGCTGGGCAGACTGGCGGTGCTGGGCAGACTGGCGGTGCTGGGCAGACTGGCGGCAGCTGGGCAGACTGACGACGCTGGGCAGACTGGCCGACGCTGGGCAGACTGGCGATGCTGGGCAGACTGGCGTGCTGGGCAGACTGGACGGCGCTGGGCAGACTGGCGACGCTGGGCAGACTGGGGCACTGGCGGCGCTGGGCAGACTGGCGGCACTAGCTGCTCCATATAGGCTGACAGCTCTGGCGGCTTCTTACAGACTGACCGCTCTGGCGGCTCCGTGCTGACTGGCAGCTCCTTGCAGACTGGCAGCTCCTTACAGACTGACAGCTCCCGTGCAGACTGACAGCTCCGTGCAGACTGACAGCTCCTTGCAGACTGGCAGCTCCATGCAGACTGGCAGCTCCATGCAGACTGGCTGCTCCATGCAGACTGACATCTCTGGCTGCTCCATGTAGACTGGCTGCTTCATGCAGACTGGCAGCTCGGGCTGCTTCATGTAGACTGACAGCTCTGGCTGCTCCATGCGGACTGACAGCTCTGGCTGCTCCATGTAGACTGAATGCTTCATGCAGACTGGCAGCTCGGGCTGCTTCATGTAGACTGACAGCTCTGGCTGCTCCATGCAGACTGACAGTTCTGCTCTGTTCCATGCAGACTGACAGCTCTGGCTGCTTCATGCAGACTGGCAGCTCTGGCTGCTCCATGCAGACTGGCTGCTTCATGCAGACTGGCAGCTCCATGCAGACTTCTGCTCCATGCAGCTCTGGCTGCTCCTTGCAGACTGGCTGCTCCATGCAGACTGGCAGCTCCATGCAGACTGGCTGCTCCATGCAGACTGACAGCTGGCTGCTCCATGCAGACTGACATCTCTGGCTGCTCCATGTAGACTGGCTGCTTCATGCAGACTGGCAGCTCGGGCTGCTTCATGTAGACTGACAGCTCTGGCTGCTCCATGCAGACTGACAGCTCTGGCTGTTCCATGCAGACTGAATGCTTCATGCAGACTGGCAGCTCTGGCTGCTTCATGTAGACTGGCTGCTTCATGCAGCTCTGGCTGCTCCATGCAGACTGACAGTTCTGCTCCTTGCACTGTTCCATGCAGACTGACAGCTCTGGCTGCTTCATGCAGACTGGCAGCTCTGGCTGCTCCATGCAGACTGGCTGCTTCATGCAGACTGGCAGCTCGGGCTGCTTCCATGTAGACTGACAGCTCTGGCTGCTCCTTGCAGACTGGCAGCTCCATGCAGACTGACAGCTCTGGCTGCTTCATGCAGACTGGCAGCTCTGGCTGCTCCATGCAGACTGGCAGCTCTGGCTGCTCCATGCAGACTGACATCTCTGGCTGCTCCATGCAGACTGACAGCTCTGGCTGCTCCATGCAGACTGGCTGCTTCATGCAGACTGGCAGCTCTGGCTGCTCCATGCAGACTGACATCTCTGGCTGCTCCATGCAGACTGACAGCTCTGGCTGCTCCTTGCAGACTGGCAGCTCTGGCTGCTCCATGCAGACTGACAGCTCTGGCTGCTCCATGCAGACTGACAGCTCTGGCTGCTCCATGCAGACTGACAGCTCTGGCTGCCCATGCAGGCTGGCAGCTCGGGCTTCTCCATGCAGGCTGGCAGCTCTGGCTGCGCTGAACAGGCGGGAGACTCCGGCAGCGTAGGAGAGGAGAAAGGCTCTGGCTGCGCTAAACAGGCGGGAGGCTCCGGCAGCGCTGTAGAGGAGGAAGGCTCTGGCTGCGCTGAACAGGCGGGAGGATCCGGCAGCGCTGTAGAGGAGAAAGGCTCTGGCTGCGCTAAACAGGCGGGAGACTCCAGCAGCGCAGGAGAGGAGAAAGCGCTGGCTGCGCTGAACAGGCGAGGCACACTGAAGGCCTGGTGCATGGTACTGGAACTGGTGGTACTGGATCGAGGACACGCACAGGAAGCCTGGAGCGGGGAGCTGCTACCGGAGGACTGGAGTGTGGAGGTGGCACAGGATGGGCTAGACCGTGAAGGCGTACTGGAGATCTTGAGAGCAGTGTTGGCACAGGATGTGCAAGGCTAGGGATGTGCACAGGAGGCCTGGTGCGTGAGGCTGGCACCAACTTCACCAGCCGACTAACACGCACCTCAGGACGAGTATGGAGCGCTAACCCAGGTGCCATCAAATCCCCAACACGTTCCGTCGGGCGAATTCCATGCAAAAAGCACCAACACAGCAACTCCCTCATTTCTCTCTCCTCCAATTTCCCCATTAACTCCTTCACAGTCTCTGGTTCTGGTCTCCTCCTTGGCTCCTCACGATAAACAGGAGAGTTGGCTCAGGTCTGACTCCTGACTCTGCCACACTCTCCTGAGCCCCCAAGAAATTTTGGGGCTGATTCTCAGGCTTCCATCCGCTACGCCGTGCTGCCTCCTCATATCTGCGCCTCTCAGCTTTCGCCGCCTCCAGTTCTTCCTTGGGGCGGCGATATTCTCCAGGCTGAGCCCAGGGTCCTTTACCGTCCAGTTCTTCCTCCCATGTCCATTTCTCCAGGTGGTGCAGCCTCTCCCACTGCAGCTGCTGCTGCTCCTGCTGCTGCTGCCTCTGTTGCCTCTCCTGTGGTTCCTGCCTGTTAACACGCTGCTTGGTCCGTTGGTGGTGGGTGATTCTGTAACGGTTTTCTAGTGGTGATGAAGGAGAGTCGACCAAACTGCAGCGTGTCGATTGCGATCCATATTTATTAAACAAAACGTAAACACGACTAAACACTAAACACTACAAAA
>NW_024604948.1:0-3996 GCF_018296145.1 Oncorhynchus tshawytscha | reverse complement strand
AGATCTAGCTGGTCTGTCATAATATAATAGAGACAGTAGATCTAGCTGGTCTGTCATAATACAATAGAGACAGTAGATCTAGCTGGTCTGTCATAATATAATAGAGACAGTAGATCTAGCTGGTCTGTCATAATATAATAGAGACAGTAGATCTAGCTGGTCTGTCATAATATAATAGAGACAGTAGATCTAGCTGGTCTGTCATAATATAATAGAGACATAGAGACAGTAGATTTAGCTGGTCTGTCATAATATAATAGAGACAGTAGATCTAGCTGGTCTGTCATAATATAATAGATCTAGTTGGTCTGTCATAATACAATAGAGACAGTAGATCTAGCTGGTCTGTCATAATATAATAGAGACAGTAGATCTAGCTGGTCTGTCATAATATAATAGAGACAGTAGATCTAGCTGGTCTGTCATATTATAATAGAGACAGTAGATCTAGCTGGTCTGTCATATTATAATAGAGACAATAGATCTAGCTGGTCTGTCATAATATAATAGAGACAGTAGATCTAGCTGGTCTGTCATAATATAATAGAGACAGTAGATCTAGCTGGTCTGTCATATTATAATAGAGACAGTAGATCTAGCTGGTCTGTCATAATATAATAGAGACAGTAGATCTAGCTGGTCTGTCATAATATAATAGAGACAGTAGATCTAGCTGGTCTGTCATAATATAATAGAGACAGTAGATCTAGCTGGTCTGTCATAATATAATAGAGACAGTAGATCTAGCTGGTCTGTCATAATATAATAGAGACAGTAGATCTAGCTGGTCTGTCATAATATAATAGAGACAGTAGATCTAGCTGGTCTGTCATAATATAATAGAGACAGTAGATCTAGCTGGTCTGTCATAATACAATAGAGACAGTAGATCTAGCTGGTCTGTCATAATATAATAGAGGCAGTAGATCTACCTGGTCTGTCAAAATATAATAGAGACAGTAGATCTAGCTGGTCTGTCATAATATAATAGAGACAGTAGATCTAGTTGGTCTGTCATAATATAATAGAGACATAGAGACAGTAGATTTAGCTGGTCTGTCATAATATAAAAGAGACAGTATATCTACCTGGTCTGTCATAATATAATAGAGACAGTAGATCTAGCTGGTCTGTCATAATATAATAGAGACAGTAGATCTAGCTGGTCTGTCATAATATAATAGAGACAGTAGATCTAGCTGGTCTGTCATAATATAATAAAGACAGTAGATCTAGCTGGTCTGTAATATTATAATAGAGACAGTAGATCTAGCTGGTCTGTCATAATATAATAGAGACAGTAGATCTAGTTGGTCTGTCATAATATAATAGAGACATAGAGACAGTAGATTTAGCTGGTCTGTCATAATATAAAAGAGACAGTATATCTACCTGGTCTGTCATAATATAATAGAGACAGTAGATCTAGCTGGTCTGTCATAATATAATAGACACAGTAGATCTATCTGGTCTGTCATAATATAATAGAGACAGTAGATATAGCTGGTCTGTCATAGTACAAAAGAGATGGTAGGTCTAGCTGGTCTGTCAAATTATAATAGAGACAGTAGATCTAGCTGGTCTGTCATAATATAATAGTGACAGTAGATATTGCTGGTCTGTCATAACATAATAGAGACAGTAGATCTAGCTGGTCTGTCATAATATAATAGTGACAGTAGATATTGCTGGTCTGTCATAACATAATAGAGACAGTAGATTTAGCTGGTCTGTCATAATATAAAAGAGACAGTATATCTAGCTGGTCTGTCATAATATAATAGAGACAGTAGATCTAGCTGGTCTGTCATAATATAATAGAGACAGTAGATCTAGTTGGTCTGTCATAATACAATAGAGACAGTATATCTAACTGGTCTGTCATAATATAATAGAGACAATAGATCTAGCTGGTCTGTCATAATACAGTAGCGACAGTAGATCTAGCTGGTCTGTCATAATATAATAGACACAGTAGAACTATCTGGTCTGTCATAATATAATAGAGACAGTAGATCTAGCTGGTCTGTCATAATATAATAGAGACAATAGATCTAGCTGGACTGTCATATTACAATAGCGACAGTCGATCTAGCTGGTCTGTCATTTTCTAATAGAGACAGTATATCTACCTGGTCTGTCATAATATAATAGAGACAGTCGATCTAGCTGGTCTGTCATTTTCTAATAGAGACAGTATATCTACCTGGTCTGTCATAATATAATAGAGACAGTAGATCTAGCTGGTCTGTCATAATATAATAGACAGTAGATCTAGCTGGTCTGTCATAATACAATAGAGACAATAGATCTAGCTGGTCTGTCATAATACAGTAGCGACAGTAGATCTAGCTGGTCTGTCATTTTCGAATAGAGACCGTATATCTACCTGGTCTGTCATAGACAGTATATCTACCTGGTCTGTCATAATATAATAGACAGTAGATCTAGCTGGTCTGTCATAATATACTGACAGAGTAGATCTAGCTGGTCTGTCATAATATAATAGAGACAGTAGATCTAGCTGGTCTGTCATATATAATAGAGACAGTAGATCTAGCTGGTCTGTCATAATGTAATAGAGACAGTAGATCTAGCTGGTCTGTCATAATATAATAGAGACAGTAGATCTAGTTGGTCTGTCATAATATAATAGAGACATAGAGACAGTAGATTTAGCTGGTCTGTCATAATATAAAAGAGACAGTATATCTACCTGGTCTGTCATAATATAATAGAGACAGTAGATCTAGTTGGTCTGTCATAATACAATAGAGACAGTAGATCTAGCTGGTCTGTCATAATATAATAGAGACAGTAGATCTAGCTGGTCTGTCATAATATAATAAAGACAGTAGATCTAGCTGGTCTGTAATATTATAATAGAGATAGTAGATCTAGCTGGTCTGTCATATTATAATAGAGACAATAGATCTAGCTGGTCTGTCATAATATAATAGAGACAGTAGATCTAGCTGGTCTGTCATATTATAATAGAGACAGTAGATCTAGCTGGTCTGTCATATTATAATTGAGGCAGTAGATCTACCTGGTCTGTCATAATATAATAGCGACAGTAGATCTAGCTGGTCTGTCATAATATAATAGAGACAGTAGATCAAGTTGGTCTGTCATAATATAATAGAGGAATAGAGACAGTAGATTTAGCTGGTCTGTCATAATATAATAGAGACACTAGATCTAGCTGGTCTGTCATAATATAATAGAGATAGTAGATCTAGCTGGTCTGTCATAATACAATAGAGATAGTAGATCTAGCTGGTCTGTCATAATACAATAGAGACAGTAGAGCTAGCTTGTATGTCACAATATAATAGAGACAGTAGATCGAGCTGGTCTGTCATAATACAATAGCGACAGTAGATCTAGCTGGTCTGTCATTTTCTAATAGAGAAAGTATATCTACCTGGTCTGTCATAATATTATAGAGACAGTAGATCTAGCTGGTCTGTTATAATATAATAGAGACAGCAGATCTACCTGGTCTGTCATAGTATAATAGAGACAGTAGATCTAGCTGGTCTGTCATATAATAGAGACATAGAGACAGTAGATCTACCTGGTCTGTCATAATATAATAGAGACAGTAGATCTAGCTGGTCTATCATAATATAATAGAGACAGTAGATCTAGCTGGTCTGTCATATTATAATAGAGACAGTATATCTAGCTGGTCTGTCATAATACAATAGAGACAGTAGATCTAGCTGGTCTTTCATAATATAATAGAGACAGTATGTCTACCTGGTCTGTCATAATATAATAGAGACCGTAGATCTAGCTGGTCTGTCATAATACAATAGAGACAGTAGATCTAGCTGGTCTGACATAATATAATAGAGACAGTAGATCTAGCTGGTCTGTCATAATACAATAGAGACAGTAGATCTAGCTGGTCTGTCATAATACAATAGAGACATAGAGACAATAGATCTACCTGGTCTGTCATAATACAATAGAGACACTAGATCTAGC
>NW_024604947.1:0-3996 GCF_018296145.1 Oncorhynchus tshawytscha | reverse complement strand
GCTAATAACTCACTAACTAACAATCAACCCCCTATTGTTGACTAATAATGATCTATAACTGGGCTAATAACTCACTAACTAACAATCACCCCCCTATTGTTGACTAATAATGATCTATAACTGGGCTAATAACTCACTAACTAACAATCAACCCCCTATTGTTGACTAATAATGATCTATAACTGGGCTAATAACTCACTAACTAACAATCACCCCCCTATTGCTGACTAATAATGATCTATAACTGGGCTAATAACTCACTAACTAACAATCAACCCCATATTGTTGACTAATAATGATCTATAACTGGGCTAATAACTCACTAACTAACAATCACCCCCCTATTGTTGACTAATAATGATCTATAACTGGGCTAATAACTCACTAACTAACAATCACCCCTATTGTTGACTAATAATGATCTATAACTGGGCTAATAACTCACTAACTAACAATCACCCCCTATTGTTGACTAATAATGATCTATAACTGGGCTAATAACTCACTAACTAACAATCAACCCCCTATTGTTGACTAATAATGATCTAACTGGGCTAATAACTCACTAACTAACAATCACCCCTATTGTTGATATGTGTTCTCTTTAGTTGACTAATAATGATCTATAACTGGGCTAATAACTCACTAACTAACAATCACCCCCCTATTGTTGACTAATAATGATCTATAACTGGGCTAATAACTCACTAACTAACAATCACCCCCTATTGTTGACTAATAATGATCTATAACTGGGCTAATAACTCACTAACTAACAATCAACCCCTATTGCTGACTAATAATGATCTATAACTGGGCTAATAACTCACTAACTAACAATCAACCCCCTATTGTTGACTAATAATGATCTATAACTGGGCTAATAACTCACTAACTAACAATCAACCCCTATTGTTGACTAATAATGATCTATAACTGGGCTAATAACTCACTAACTAACAATAATGATCTATAACCCTATTGTAATCACTGACTAATAATGATCTATAACTGGGCTAATAACTCACTAACTAACAATCAACCCCTATTGTTGACTAATAATGATCTATAACTGGGCTAATAACTCACTAACTAACAATCAACCCCCTATTGTTGACTAATAATGATCTATAACTGGGCTAATAACTCACTAACTAACAATCACCCCCTATTGTTGATAATAATGATCTATAACTGGGCTAATAACTCACTAACTAACAATCACTCCCCTATTGCTGACTAATAATGATCTATAACTGGGCTAATAACTCACTAACTAACAATCAACCCCTATTGTTGACTAATAATGATCTATAACTGGGCTAATAACTCACTAACTAACAATCACCCCCTATTGTTGACTAATAATGATCTATAACTGGGCTAATAACTCACTAACTAACAATCAACCCCCTATTGTTGACTAATAATGATCTATAACTGGGCAATAAATCACTATTGTTGACTAATAATGATAAACTGGAAAATCAACCACCTATTGCTGACTAATAATGATCTATAACTGGACTAATAACTCACTAACTAACAAAGGATATGAACAAAATGTGCACAAGTGGCTACATGCTGCTCTCGCTTTGATCTCAAAACAAAAGCATCAACTCACGACCGCTCATGCTGTAAACACAGTCCAGTTCAAAAGTAAGTGGCAAAGATCCATGGCAATGGTCTATTTGCATTTATAAACTGGGTGGTTTGTGCCGTGGATGCTGATTGGTTGACAGCCATGGTATATTAGACCGTATACCACAGGTATGACAAAACATTTATTTTTTACATTGGCAACCAGTTTATAATAGCAATAAGGCACCTCTAGGGTTTATGGTATGTGGCCAATATACAAAAGCTAACGCTGTATCCAGGCACTCTGGCGTGGCATCATGCAGAGAACAGCCCCATAGCTGTGGTATATTGGTCATATACCTGACACCCTGGGCCTTATTGCTTAAATAGACTCTGACTTTTAACCACTGCTTTTAATAACTTTTTTGCCCGCTTTGAGGACAATACAGTGCCACTGACACGGCCTGCAACGGAAACATGCGGTCTCTCCTTCACTGCAGCCGAAGTGAGTAAGACATTTAAACGTGTTAACCCTCGCAAGGCTGCAGGCCCAGACGGCATCCCCAGCCGCGCCCTCAGAGCATGCGCAGACCAGCTGGCCGGTGTGTTTACGGACATATTCAATCAATCCCTATACCAGTCTGCTGTTCCCACATGCTTCAAGAGGGCCACCATTGTTCCTGTTCCCAAGAAAGCTAAGGTAACTGAGCTAAACGACTACCGCCCCGTAGCACTCACATCCGTCATCATGAAGTGCTTTGAGAGACTAGTCAAGGACCATATCACCTCCACCCTACCTGACACCCTTGACCCACTCCAATTTGCTTACCGCCCAAATAGGTCCACAGACGATGCAATCTCAACCACACTGCACACTGCCTAACCCATCTGGACAAGAGGAATACCTATGTGAGAATGCTGTTCATCGACTACAGCTCGGCATTCAACACCATAGTACCCTCCAAGCTCGTCATCAAGCTCGAGACCCTGGGTCTCGACCCCGCCCTGTGCAACTGGGTACTGGACTTCCTGACGGGCCGCCCCCCAGGTGGTGAGGGTAGGCAACAACATCTCCTCCCCGCTGATCCTCAACACTGGGGCCCCCACAAGGGTGCGTTCTGAGCCCTCTCCTGTACTCCCTGTTCACCCACGACTGCGTGGCCATGCACGCCTCCAACTCAATCATCAAGTTTGCGGACGACACAACAGTGGTAGGCTTGATTACCAACAACGACGAGACGGCCTACAGGGAGGAGGTGAGGGCCCTCGGAGTGTGGTGTCAGGAAAATAACCTCACACTCAACGTCAACAAAACTAAGGAGATGATTGTGGACTTCAGGAAACAGCAGAGGGAACACCCCCCCATCCACATCGATGGAACAGTAGTGGAGAGGGTAGCAAGTTTTAAGTTCCTCGGCATACACATCACAGACAAACTGAATTGGTCCACTCACACAGACAGCATCGTGAGGAAGGCGCAGCAGCGCCTCTTCAACCTCAGGAGGCTGAAGAAATTCGGCTTGTCACCAAAAGCACTCACAAACTTCTACAGATGCACAATCGAGAGCATCCTGGCGGGCTGTATCACCGCCTGGTATGGCAACTGCACCGCCCTCAACCGTAAGGCTCTCCAGAGGGTAGTGAGGTCTGCACAACGCATCACCGGGGGGGCAAACTACCTGCCCTCCAGGACACCCTACACCACCCGATGCTACAGGAAGGCCATAAAGATCATCAAGGACATCAACCACCCGAGCCACTGCCTGTTCACCCCGCTGCCATCCAGAAGGCGAGGTCAGTACAGGTGCATCAAAGCTGGGACCGAGAGACTGAAAAACAGCTTCTATCTCAAGGCCATCAGACTGTTAAACAGCCACCACTAACATTGAGTGGCTACTGCCAACACACTGTCAATGACACTGACTCTACTCCAGCCACTTTAATCATGGGAATTGATGGGAAATGATGTAAATATATCACTAGCCACTTTAAACAATGCTACCTTATATAATGTTACTTACCCTACATTGTTCATCTCATATGCATACGTTGATACTGTACTCTATATCATCGACTGCATCCTTATGTAATACATGTATCACTAGCCACTTTAACTATGCCACTTGGTTTACATACTTATCTCATATGTATATACTGTACTCGATATCATCTACTGTATCTTGCCTATGCTGCTCTGTACCATCACTCATTCATATATCCTTATGTACATATTCTTTATCCCCTTACACTGTGTATGACAGTAGTTTTTTTTTGGAATTGTTAGTTAGATTACTTGCTCGTTATTACTGCATTGTCGGAACTAGAAGCACAAGCATTTCGCTACACTCGCATTAACATCTGCTAACCATGTGTATGTGACAAATAAAATTTGATTTGATTTGATTTGATTTGATT
>NW_024604946.1:0-3994 GCF_018296145.1 Oncorhynchus tshawytscha | reverse complement strand
CTTGGATCTTTTAACACCTGGATAACACTTACACTCCTTTGTCCCACCTCCCACACATGCGGTGACCTCACCCATTACAACCAGCATGTCCAGAGACACAACCTCTCTCATAATCACCCAGTGCCTGGGCTTACCCCCGCTGTACCCGCACCCCACCATACCCCTGTCTGCGCACTATGCCCTGAATATATACCATGCCCAGAAACCTGCTCCTCTTATTCTCTGTCCCCAACGCTCTAGGCGACCAGTTTTGATAGCCTTTAGCCGCACCCTCATACTACTCTTTCTCTGTTCCGCGGGTGATGTGGAGGTAAACCCAGGCCCTGCATGTCCCCAGGCACCCTCATTTGTTGACTTCTGTGATCGAAAAAGCCTTGGTTTCATGCATGTCAACATCAGAAGCCTCCTCCCTAAGTTTGTTTTACTCACTGCTCTAGCACACTCTGCTAACCCTGATGTCCTTGCTGTGTCTGAATCCTGGCTCAGGAAGGCCACCAAAAATTCAGAGATCTCCATACCCAACTATAACATCTTCCGTCAAGATAGAACTGCTAAAGGGGAGGAGTTGCAGTCTACTGCAGAGATAGCCTGCAAAGTAATGTCATACTTTCCAGGTCCATACCCAAACAGTTCGAACTACTAATTTTGAAAATTACTCTCTCCAGAAATAAGTCTCTCACTGTTGCCGCCTGCTACCGACCCCCCTCAGCTCCCAGCTGTGCCCTGGACACCATTTGTGAATTGATCGCCCCCCATCTAGCCTCAGAGTTTGTTCTGTTAGGTGACCTAAACTGGGATATGCTTAACACCCCGCCAGTCCTACAATCTAAGCTAGATGCCCTCAATCTCACACAAATCATCAAGGAACCCACCAGGTACAACCCTAACTCTGTAAACAAGGGCACCCTCATAGATGTCATCCTGACCAACTGGCCCTCCAAATACACCTCCGCTGTCTTCAACCAGGATCTCAGCGATCACTGCCTCATTGCCTGTATCCGCTACGGAGCCGCAGTCAAACGACCACCCCTCATCACTGTCAAACGCTCCCTAAAACACTTCTGTGAGCAGGCCTTTCTAATCGACCTGGCCCGGGTATCCTGGAAGGACATTGACCTCATCCCGTCAGTTGAGGATGCCTGGTCATTCTTTAAAAGTAACTTCCTTACCATTTTAGATAAGCATGCTCCGTTCAAAAAATGCAGAACTAAGAACAGATACAGTCCTTGGTTCACCCCAGACCTGACTGCCCTCGACCAGCACAAAAACATCCTGTGGCGGACTGCAATAGCATCGAATAGTCCCGGGATATGCAACTGTTCAGGGAAGTCCGGAACCAATACACGCAGTCAGTCAGGAAAGCTAAGGCCAGCTTCTTCAGGCAGAAGTTTGCATCCTGTAGCTCCAACTCCAAAACGTTCTGGGACACTGTGAAGTCCATGGAGAACAAGAGCACCTCCTCCCAGCTGCCCACTGCACTGAGGCTAGGTAACACGGTCACCACCGATAAATCCATGATTATCGAAAACTTCAATAAGCATTTCTCAACGGCTGGCCATGCCTTCCGCCTGGCTACTCCAACCTCGGCCAACAGCTCTGCCCCCGGCAGCTCCTCACCCAAGCCTCTCCAGGTTCTCCTTTACCCAAATCCAGATAGCAGATGTTCTGAAAGAGCTGCAAAACCTGGACCCGTACAAATCAGCTGGGCTTGACAATCTGGACCCCCTATTTCTGAAACTTTCCGCCGCCATTGTCGCAACCCCTATTACCAGCCTGTTCAACCTCTCTTTCATATCGTCTGAGATCCCCAAGGATTGGAAAGCTGCCGCAGTCATCCCCCTCTTCAAGGGGGGAGACACCCTGGACCCAAACTGTTACAGACCTATATCCATCCTGCCCTGCCTATCTAAGGTCTTCGAAAGCCAAGTCAACAAACAGGTCACTGACCATCTCGAATCCCACCGTACCTTCTCCGCTGTGCAATCTGGTTTCCGAGCCGGTCACGGGTGCACCTCAGCAACACTCAAGGTACTAAACGATATCATAACCGCCATCGATAAAAGACAGTACTGTGCAGCCGTCTTCATTGACCTTGCCAAGGCTTTCGACTCTGTCAATCACCATATTCTTATCGGCAGACTCAGTAGCCTCGGTTTTTCGGATGACTGCCTTGCCTGGTTCACCAATTACTTTGCAGACAGAGTTCAGTGTGTCAAATCGGAGGGCATGCTGTCCGGTCCTCTGGCAGTCTCTATGGGGTGCCACAGGGTTCAATTCTCGGGCCGACTCTTTTCTCTGTATATATCAATGATGTTGCTCTTGCTGCGGGTGATTCCCTGATCCACCTCTACGCAGACGACACCATTCTATATACTTTCGGCCCGTCATTGGACACTGTGCTATCTAACCTCAAACAAGCTTCAATGCCATACAACACTCCTTCCGTGGCCTCCAACTGCTCTTAAACGCTAGTAAAACCAAATGCATGCTTTTCAACCGATCGCTGCCTGCACCCGCATGCCCGACTAGCATCACCACCCTGGATGGTTCCGACCTTGAATATGTGGACATCTATAAGTACCTAGGTGTCTGGCTAGACTGCAAACTCTCCTTCCAGACTCATATCAAACATCTCCAATCGAAAATCAAATCAAGAGTCGGCTTTCTATTCCGCAACAAAGCCTCCTTCACTCACGCCGCCAAGCTTACCCTAGTAAAACTGACTATCCTTCCGATCCTCGACTTCGGCGATGTCATCTACAAAATGGCTTCCAACACTCTACTCAGCAAACTGGATGCAGTCTATCACAGTGCCATCCGTTTTGTCACTAAAGCACCTTATACCACCCACCACTGCGACCTGTTTGCTCTGGTCGGCTGGCCCTCGTTACATATTCGTCGCCAGACCCACTGGCTCCAGGTCATCTACAAGTCCATGCTAGGTAAAGCTCCGCCTTATCTCAGTTCACTGGTCACGTGTGCAACACCCATCCGTAGCACGCGCTCCAGCAGGTGTATCTCACTGATCATCCCTAAAGCCAACACCTCATTTGGCCGCCTTTCGTTCCAGTACTCTGCTGCCTGTGACTGGAACGAATTGCAAAAAAATCGCTGAAGTTGGAGACTTTTATCTCCCTCACCAACTTCAAACATCAGCTATCTGAGCAGCTAACCGATCGCTGCTGCTGTACATAGTCTATTGGTAAATAGCCCACCCATTTTCACCTACCTCATCCCAATACTGTTTTTATTTATTTACTTGCTCTTTTGCACACCAATATCTCTACCTGTACATGACCATCTGATCATTTATCACTCCAGTGTTAATCTGCAAAATTGTAATTATTCGCCTACCTCCTCATGCCTTTTGCACACAATGTATATAGACTCCCCCTTTGTTTTCTACTGTGTTATTGACTTGTTAATTGTTTATTCCATGTGTAACTCTGTGTTGTCTGCTCACACTGCTATGCTTTATCTTGGCCAGGTCGCAGTTGCAAATGAGAACTTGTTCTCAACTGGCCTACCTGGTTAAATAAAGGTGAAATAAAAATAAAAATAAAATAAAATACAGTGCATTCAGAAAGTATGCAGAACCCCTTGACTTTTTCCACATTTTGTTACGTTACAGCCTTATTCTAAAATTAATAATACTTTAAAAAAAATCCATCATCAATCTACACACTACCCCATAATGACAAAGCGAAAACAGGTTTTTAGACATTTTTGAAAATGTATTAAAAATAAACTGAAATATCACATTTACATCAGTATCCAGACCCTTTAATTAAAACCTCTTAAAGATCAGACCCTTTTTTTGCATTTTCGTCTAAAATGACATAACCAAATCTAACTGCCTGTAGCTCAGGACCTGAAGCAATGATATGTATATTCTTGATACCATTTGAAAGCAAACACTTTGACGTTTGTGGAAATGTGAAATTAATGTAGGAAACTATAACACATTAGATATGGTAAAAGTTAATACAAACAA
>NW_024604945.1:0-3994 GCF_018296145.1 Oncorhynchus tshawytscha | reverse complement strand
TGGCATGGGGTTTTGTAATTGTGGTGTGTTTGTCTTGGGGTTTTGGTGGTGGTATTGGGATTGTAGCTTAGTGGGTTGTCTAGCAAGGTCTATGGCTGTCTGGAGTGGTTCTCAATCAGAGGCAGGTGCTTATCGTTGTCTCTGATTGGGAACCATATTTAGGCAGCCATATTCTTTGAGTTTGTCGTGGGTGATTGTCCTTAGTGTCTTACTTGTACTCTCTGTTAGTTTGCACTAGATAGGCTGTTTTCGGTTTTCATTACGTTTATTGTTTTGTAGTGTTTAGTGTTTAGTCGTGTTTAGTGTTTAGTCGTGTTTACGTTTTGTTTAATAAATATGGATCGCAATCGACACGCTGCAGTTTGGTCCGACTCTCCTTCATCACCACTAGAAAACCGTTACAGAATCACCCACCACCAACGGACCAAGCAGCGTGTTAACAGGCAGGAACCACAGGAGAGGCAACAGAGGCAGCAGCAGCAGGAGCAGCAGCAGCTGCAGTGGGAGAGGCTGCACCACCTGGAGAAATGGACATGGGAGGAAGAACTGGACGGTAAAGGACCCTGGGCTCAGCCTGGAGAATATCGCCGCCCCAAGGAAGAACTGGAGGCGGCGAAAGCTGAAGGCGCAGATATGAGAGGCAGCACGGCGTAGCGGATGGAAGCCTGAGAATCAGCCCCAAAAATTTCTTGGGGGGCTCAGGGAGAGTGTGTGGCAGAGTCAGGAGTCAGACCTGAGCCAACTCTCCCTGTTTATCGTGAGGAGCCAAGGAGGAGACCAGAACCAGAGACTGTGAAGGAGTTAATGGGGAAATTGGAGGAGAGAGAAATGAGGGAGTTGCTGTGTTGGTGCTTTTTGCATGGAATTCGCCCGACGGAACGTGTTGGGGATTTGATGGCACCTGGGTTAGCGCTCCATACTCGTCCTGAGGTGCGTGTTAGTCGGCTGGTGAAGTTGGTGCCAGCCTCACGCACCCAGGCCTCCTGTGCACATCCCTAGCCTTGCACATCCTGTGCCAACACTGCTCTCAAGATCTCAGTACGCCTTCACGGTCTAGCCCATCCTGTGCCACCTCCACACTCCAGTCCTCCGGTAGCAGCTCCCCGCTCCAGGCTTCCTGTGCGTGTCCTCGATCCAGTACCACCAGTTCCAGCACCATGCACCAGGCCTTCAGTGTGCCTCGCCTGTTCAGCGCAGCCAGCGCTTTTCTCCTCTCCTGCGCTGCTGGAGTCTCCCGCCTGTTTAGCGCAGCCAGAGCCTTTCTCCTCTACAGCGCTGCCGGATCCTCCCGCCTGTTCAGCGCAGCCAGAGCCTTCCTCCTCTACAGCGCTGCCGGAGCCTCCCGCCTGTTTAGCGCAGCCAGAGCCTTTCTCCTCTCCTACGCTGCCGGAGTCTCCCGCCTGTTCAGCGCAGCCAGAGCTGCCAGCCTGCATGGAGAAGCCAGAGCTGCCAGCCTGCATGGAGCAGCCAGAGCTGTCAGTCCGCATAGAGCAGCCAGAGCTGTCAGTCCGCATAGAGCAGCCAGAGCTGTCAGTCTGCATGGAGCAGCCAGAGCTGTCAGTCTGCATGGAGCAGCCAGAGCTGTCAGTCTGCATGGAGCAGCCAGAGATGTCAGTCTGCATGGAGCAGCCAGAGATGTCAGTCTGCATGGAGCAGCCAGAGATGTCAGTCTGCATGGAGCAGCCAGAGCTGCCAGTCTGCATGGAGCAGCCAGAGCTGTCAGTCTGCATGGAGCAGCCAGAGCTGCCAGTCTGCATGGAGCAGCCAGAGCTGCCAGTCTGCATGAAGCAGCCAGTCTGCATGGAGCAGCCAGAGCTGTCAGTCTGCATGGAGCAGCCAGAGCTGCCAGTCTGCATGGAGCAGCCAGAGCTGCCAGTCTGCATGAAGCAGCCAGAGCTGTCAGTCTGCATGGAGCAGCCAGAGCTGCCAGTCTGCATGGAGCTGCCAGTCTGCAAGGAGCAGCCAGAGCTGTCAGTCTACATGAAGCAGCCCGAGCTGCCAGTCTGCATGAAGCAGCCAGTCTACATGGAGCAGCCAGAGCTGCCAGTCTGCATGAAGCAGCCAGAGCTGTCAGTCTGCATGGAACAGTCAGAGCTGTCAGTCTGCATGGAGCAGCCAGAGCTGTCAGTCTACATGAAGCAGCCCGAGCTGCCAGTCTGCATGAAGCAGTCAGTCTACATGGAGCAGCCAGAGCTGTCAGTCCGCATGGAGCAGCCAGAGCTGTCAGTCTACATGAAGCAGCCCGAGCTGCCAGTCTGCATGAAGCAGCCAGTCTACATGGAGCAGCCAGAGATGTCAGTCTGCATGAAGCAGCCAGAGCTGTCAGTCTGCATAGAGCAGCCAGTCTGCATGGAGCTGCCAGTCTGCATGGAGCTGCCAGTCTGCATGGAGCTGCCAGTCTGCATGGAGCTGTCAGTCTGCACGGAGCTGTCAGTCTGCACGGAGCTGTCAGTCTGCAAGGAGCTGCCAGTCTGCAAGGAGCTGCCAGTCTGCACTGCCAGTCAGCCGCCAGAGCGGTCAGTCTGTAAGAAGCCGCCAGAGCTGTCAGCCTATATGGAGCAGCTAGTGCCGCCAGTCTGCCCAGCGCCGCCAGTGCCCCCAGTCTGCCCAGCGTCGCCAGTCTGCCCAGCGCCGCCAGTCTGCCCAGCATCGCCAGTCTGCCCAGCGTCGCCAGTCTGCCCAGCATCGTCAGTCTGCCCAGCATCGCCAGTCTGCCCAGCGCCGCCAGTCTGCCCAGCGCCGCCAGTCTGCCCAGCGCCGCCAGTCTGCCCAGCGCCGCCAGTCTGCCCAGCGCCGCCAGTCTGCCCAGCGCCGCCAGATCTGCCAGTCAGCGACTCTTCCAGATCTGCCAGTCAGCCAGACTCTTCCAGATCTGCCAGTCAGCCAGACTCTTCCAGATCTGCCAGTCAGCCAGACTCTTCCAGATCTGCCAGTCAACCAGACTCTTCCAGATCTGCCAGTCAACCAGACTCTTCCAGATCTGCCAGTCAACCAGACTCTTCCAGATCTGCCAGTCAACCAGACTCTTCCAGATCTGCCAGTCAGCCAGGATCTGCCAGGAGGATCTGCCAGTCAGCCAGGATCTGCTGAAACCACCAGCCAGCCAGGAGCTGGTAGATCTATCTACCTGCCTGAGCTTCCTCTCAGGATCCTGAGCTTCCTCTCACTCCTGAGCTTCCTCTCACTCCTGAGCTTCCTCTCACTCCTGAGCTTCCTCTCACTCCTGAGCTTCCTCTCACTCCTGAGCTTCCTCTCACTCCTGAGCTTCCTCTCACTCCTGAGCTTCCTCTCACTCCTGAGCTTCCTCTCACTCCTGAGCTTTCTCTCACTCCCGAGCTTCCCCTCAGTCCCGAGCTGCCTCGGTCCCGAGCTGTCCTTCAGTCCCGATCTGCTCCTCAGTCCAGTGGGGTTCTGGGTGGGGACTACTAGGCCATGGTCGGCGGCGAGGGTGGACTATCCAGGGACGAAGGGAGGGGACTAAGACATTAAAGGAGTGGGGTCCACGTCCCGCGCCGGAGCCGCCACCATGGACAGACGCCCACCGGACCCTCCCTATTGTTTTGAGGTGCGTTCGGGAGTCCGCACCTTAGGGGGTTCTGTCACGCCCTGGTCAAAGTATTTTGTGTTTATCTTTATGTATTTGGTCAGGCCAGGGTGTGGCATGGGGTTTTGTAATTGTGGTGTGTTTGTCTTGGGGTTTTGGTGGTGGTATTGGGATTGTAGCTTAGTGGGTTGTCTAGCAAGGTCTATGGCTGTCTGGAGTGGTTCTCAATCAGAGGCAGGTGCTTATCGTTGTCTCTGATTGGGAACCATATTTAGGCAGCCATATTCTTTGAGTTTGTCGTGGGTGATTGTCCTTAGTGTCTTACTTGTACTCTCTGTTAGTTTGCACTAGATAGGCTGTTTTCGGTTTTCATTACGTTTATTGTTTTGTAGTGTTTAGTGTTTAGTCGTGTTTAGTGTTTAGTCGTGTTTACGTTTTGTTTAATAAATA
>NW_024604944.1:0-3989 GCF_018296145.1 Oncorhynchus tshawytscha | reverse complement strand
TATGACAGACCTGCTAGATCTACTGTCTCTATTATATTATGACAGACCAGCTAGATCTACTGTCTCTATTATTTTATGACAGACCAGCTAGATCTACTGTCTCTATTATATTATGACAGACCAGCTAGATCTACTGTCTCTATTATATTTTGACAGACCAGCTAGATCTACTGTCTCTATTATAATATGACAGACCAGCTAGATCTACTGTCTGTATTATATTATGACAGACCAGCTAGATCTACTGTCTCTCTTTCATTATGACTGACCAGCTAGATCTACTCTCTCTATTATAATATGACAGACCAGCTAGATCTACTCTCTCTATTATAATATGACAGACCAGCTAGATCTACTGTCTCTGTTATATTATGACAGACCAGCTAGATCTACTGTCTCTATTATATTATGACAGACCAGCTAGATCTACTGTCTCTATTATATTTTGACAGACCAGCTAGATCTACTGTCTCTATTATATTTTGACAGATCAGCTAGATCTACTGTCTCTGTTATATTATGACAGACCAGCTAGATCTACTGTCTCTATTATATTATGACAGACCAGCTAGATCTACTGTCTCTATTATTTTATGACAGACCAGCTAGATCTACGGTCTCTCTTACTTTTATGACAGACCAGCTAGATCTCCTGTCTCTATTATGTTATGACAGACCAGCTATATCTACTGTCTCTATTATATTATGACAGACCATCTAGATCTAATGTCTCTATTATATTATGACAGAACAGCTAGATCTACTGTCTCTATTATATTATGACAGACCTGCTAGATCTACTGTCTCTATTATATTATGACAGACCAGCTAGATCTACTGTCTCTATTATTTTATGACAGACCAGCTAGATCTACTGTCTCTATTATATTATGACAGACCTGCTAGATCTACTGTCTCTATTATATTATGACAGACCAGCTAGATCTACTGTCTCTATTATTTTATGACAGACCAGCTAGATCTACTGTCTCTATTTCATTATGACTGACCAGCTAGATCTACTCTCTCTATTATATTATGACAGACCAGCTAGATCTACTGTCTCTATTATATTATGACAGACCAGCTAGATCTACTGTCTCTATTATATTATGACAGACCAGCTAGATCTACACTCTCTTATAATATGACAGACCAGCTAGATCTACTGTCTCTGTAATATGACAGACTAGCTAGATCTAATGTCTCTATTATATTATGACAGAACAGCTAGATCTACTGTCTCTATTATATTATGACAGACCTGCTAGATCTACTGTCTGTATTATAATATGACAGACCAGCTAGATCTACTGTCTCTATTATATTATGACAGACCAGCTAGATCTACTGTCTCTATTTCATTATGACTGACCAGCTAGATCTACTCTCTCTATTATATTATGACAGACCAGCTAGATCTACTGTCTCTATTATATTATGACAGACCAGCTAGATCTACTGTCTCTATTATATTATGACAGACCAGCTAGATCTACTGTCTCTATTATATTATGACAGACCAGCTAGATCTACTGTCTCTATTATATTATGACAGACCAGCTAGATCTACACTCTCTTATAATATGACAGACCAGCTAGATCTACTGTCTCTGTAATATGACAGACTAGCTAGATCTAATGTCTCTATTATATTATGACAGACCAGCTAGATCTACTGTCTCTATTATATTATGACAGACCATCTAGATCTAATGTCTCTATTATATTATGACAGAACAGCTAGATCTACTGTCTCTATTATATTATGACAGACCTGCTAGATCTACTGTCTCTATTATATTATGACAGACCAGCTAGATCTACTGTCTCTATTATTTTATGACAGACCAGCTAGATCTACTGTCTCTATTATATTATGACAGACCAGCTAGATCTACTGTCTCTATTATATTTTGACAGACCAGCTAGATCTACTGTCTCTATTATAATATGACAGACCAGCTAGAGCTACTGTCTCTGTAATATGACAAACCAACTAGATCTACTGTCTCTATTATATTTTGACAGACCAGCTAGATCTACTGTCTCTATTTCATTATGACTGACCAGCTAGATCTACTCTCTCTATTATATTATGACAGACCAGCTAGATCTACTGTCTCTATTATATTATGACAGACCAGCTAGATCTACTGTCTCTATTATATTATGACAGACCAGCTAGATCTACACTCTCTTATAATATGACAGACCAGCTAGATCTACTGTCTCTGTAATATGACAGACTAGCTAGATCTAATGTCTCTATTATATTATGACAGAACAGCTAGATCTACTGTCTCTATTATATTATGACAGACCTGCTAGATCTACTGTCTGTATTATAATATGACAGACCAGCTAGATCTACTGTCTCTATTATATTATGACAGACCAGCTAGATCTACTGTCTCTATTTCATTATGACTGACCAGCTAGATCTACTCTCTCTATTATATTATGACAGACCAGCTAGATCTACTGTCTCTATTATATTATGACAGACCAGCTAGATCTACTGTCTCTATTATATTATGACAGACCAGCTAGATCTACTGTCTCTATTATATTATGACAGACCAGCTAGATCTACTGTCTCTATTATATTATGACAGACCAGCTAGATCTACACTCTCTTATAATATGACAGACCAGCTAGATCTACTGTCTCTGTAATATGACAGACTAGCTAGATCTAATGTCTCTATTATATTATGACAGAACAGCTAGATCTACTGTCTCTATTATATTATGACAGACCTGCTAGATCTACTGTCTGTATTATAATATGACAGACCAGCTAGATCTACTGTCTCTATTATATTATGACAGACCAGCTAGATCTACTCTCTCTATTATAATATGACAGACCAGCTAGATCTACTGTCTCTGTAATATGACAGACCAGCTAGATCTACTGTCTCTATTATATTATGACAGACCAGCTAGATCTACTGTCTCTATTATATTATGACAGACCAGCTAGATCTACTGTCTCTATTATATTATGACAGACCAGCTAGATCTACTGTCTCTATTATATTATGACAGACCAGCTAGATCTACTGTCTCTATTTCATTATGACTGACCAGCTAGATCTACTCTCTCTATTATAATATGACAGACCAGCTAGATCTACTGTCTCTATTATATTATGACAGACCAGCTAGATCTACTGTCTCTATTATATTATGACAGACCAGCTAGATCTACTGTCTCTGTTATATTATGACAGACCAGCTAGATCTACTGTCTCTATTATATTTTGACAGATCAGCTAGATCTACTGTCTCTATTATAATATGACAGACCAGCTAGATCTACTGTCTCTATTATATTATGACAGACCAACGAGATCTTCTCTCTCTATTATATTATGACAGACCAGCTCGATCTACTGTCTCTATTATATTATGACAGACCAGCTAGATCTACTGTCTCTATTATAATATGACAGACCAGCTAGATCTACTGTCTCTATTACTTTTATGACAGACCAGCTAGATCTACTGTCTCTCTTTCATTATGACTGACCAGCTAGATCTACTCTCTCTATTATAATATGACAGACCAGCTAGATCTACTCTCTCTATTATAATATGACAGACCAGCTAGATCTACTGTCTCTATTATATTATGACAGACCAGCTAGATCTACGGTCTCTATTACTTTTATGACAGACCAGCTAGATCTACTGTCTCTCTTTCATTATGACTCACCAGCTAGATCTACTCTCTTTATTATAATATGACAGACCAGCTAGATCTACTCTCTCTATTATAATATGACAGACCAGCTAGATCTACTGTCTCTATTATATTATGACAGACCAGATAGATCTACTGTCTCTGTTATATTATGACAGACCAGCTAGATCTACTGTCTCTGTTATATTATGACAGACCAGCTAGATCTACTGTCTCTATTATATTATGACAGACCAGCTAGATCTACTGTCTCTATTATATTTTGACAGATCAGCTA
>NW_024604943.1:0-3989 GCF_018296145.1 Oncorhynchus tshawytscha | reverse complement strand
TAATAGAGCAAGTAGATCTAGCTGGTCTGTCATAATATGATAGACACAGAGACAGTAGATCTAGCTGGTCTGTCATATTATAATAGAGACAGAAGATCTAGCTGGTCTGTCATAATATAATAGAGACAGTAGATCTAGCTGGTCTGTCATAATATAATAGAGACAGTAGATCTAGCTGGTCTGTCATAATATAATAGAGACAGTAGATCTAGCTGGTCTATCATATTATAAAAGAGACAGTAGATCTAGCTGGTCTGTCATAATATAATAGAGACACAGAGACAGTAGATCTAGCTGGTCTGTCATAATATAATAGAGACAGTAGATCTAGCTGGTCTGTCATAATATAATAGAGATAGTAGATCTAGCTGGTCTGTCATAATATGATAGAGAGCTGGTCTGTCATATTATAATAGAGACAGTAGATCTAGCTGGTCTGTCATATTATAATAGAGACAGCTGGTCTGTCAGATCTAGATCTGGGTCTGTCATAATATAATAGAGACAGTAGATCTAGCTGGTCTGTCATAATATAATAGAGACAGTCGATCTAGCTGGTCTGTCATAATATAATAGAGACAGTAGATCTAGCTGGTCTGTCATATTATAATAGAGAAAGTAGATCTAGCTGGTCTGTCATAATATGATAGAGACACAGAGACAGTAGATCTAGCTGGTCTGTCATAATATAATAGAGACAGTAGATCTAGCTGGTCTGTCATAATATAATAGAGACAGTAGATCTAGCTGGTCTGTCATAATATAATAGAGACATTAGATCTAGCTGGTCTGTCATAATATAATAGAGACAGTAGATCTAGCTGGTCTGTCATAATATAATAGAGACAGTAGATCTAGCTGGTCTGTCATAATATAATAGAGACAGTAGATCTAGCTGGTCTGTCATATTATAATAGAGACAGAAGATCTAGCTGGTCTGTCATATTATAATAGAGACAGTAGATCTAGCTGGTCTGTCATAATATAATAGAGACAGTAGATCTAGCTGGTCTGTCATAATATAATAGAGACAGTAGATCTAGCTGGTCTGTCATATTATAAAAGAGACAGTAGATCTAGCTGGTCTGTCATAATATAATAGAGACACAGAGACAGTAGATCTAGCTGGTCTGTCATAATATAATAGAGACAGTAGATGTACCTGGTCTGTCATAATATAATAGAGATAGTAGATCTAGCTGGTCTGTCATAATATGATAGAGACACAGAGACAGTAGATCTAGCTGGTCTGTCATATTATAATAGAGACAGTAGATCTAGCTGGTCTGTCATAATATAATAGAGACAGTAGATCTAGCTGGTCTGTCATAATATAATAGAGACAGTAGATCTAGCTGGTCTGTCATAAATATAATCGAGACAGTAGATCTAGCTGGTCTGTCATAATATAATAGAGACAGTAGATCTAGCTGGTCTGTCATAATATAATAGAGACAGTAGATGTACTAGCTGGTCTGTCATAATATAATAGAGACAGTAGATCTAGCTGGTCTGTCATATTATAATAGAGCAGTAGATCTTGCTGGTCTGTCATAATATAATAGAGACAGTAGATCTAGCTGGTCTGTCATTTTATATTAGAGACAGTAGATCTAGCTGGTCTGTCATAATATAAAAGAGACAGTAGATCTAGCTGGTCTGTCATATTATAATAGAGACAGTAGATCTAGCTGGTCAGTCATAATATAATAGAGACAGTAGATCTAAATGGTCTGTCATAATATATTAGAGACAGTAGATCTAGCTGGTCTGTCATTATATAACAGAGACAGTAGATCTAGCTGGTCTGTCATAATATAACAGAGACAGTAGATCTATTTGGTCTGTCATAATATAACAGCTGGTCTGTCAGAGACAGTAGATCTAGCTGGCCTGTCATATTATAATAGAGACAGTAGATCTAGCTGGTCTGTCATAATATAATAGAGACAGTAGATCTAGCTGGTCTGTCATAGTATAATAGAGACAGTAGATCAAGCTGGTCTGTCATATTATAATAGAGACAGTAGATCTAGCTTGTCTGTCATATTAAAATAGAGACAGTAGATCTAGCTGGTCTGTCATAATATAATAGAGACAGTAGATCTAGCTGGTCTGTCATAATATAATAGAGCAAGTAGATCTAGCTGGTCTGTCATAATATGATAGAGACACAGAGACAGTAGATCTAGCTGGTCTGTCATATTATAATAGAGACAGAAGATCTAGCTGGTCTGTCATAATATAATAGAGACAGTAGATCTAGCTGGTCTGTCATATTATAATCGAGACAGTAGATCTAGCTGGTCTGTCATAATATAATAGAGACAGTAGATCTAGCTGGTCTGTCATAATATAATAGAGACAGTAGATCTAGCTGGTCTGTCATAATATAATAGAGACAGTAGATCTAGCTGGTCTGTCAAAATATAATAGAGACAGTAGATCTAGCTGGTCTGTCATGATATAATAGCTGGTCTGACAGTAGATCTAGCTGGTCTGTCATAATATAATAGAGACAGTAGATCTAGCTGGTCTGTCATAATATAATAGAGACAGTAGATCTAGCTGGTCTGTCATATTATAATAGAGACAGTAGATCTAGCTGGTCTGTCATAATATAATAGAGACAGAGACAGTAGATCTAGCTGGTCTGTCATAATATAATAGAGACAGTAGATCTAGCTGGTCTGTCATAATATAATAGAGACAGTAGATCTAGCTGGTCTGTCATAATCTAGCTGGTCTGTCATACACTAGAGACAGTAGATCTAGCTGGTCTGTCATATTAAAATAGAGACAGTAGATCTAGCTGGTCTGTCATAGTACACTAGAGACAGTAGATCTAGCTGGTCTGTCATATTAAAATAGAGACAGTAGATCTAGCTGGTCTGTCATAATATAATAGAGACAGTAGATCTAGCTGGTCTGTCATATTATAAGAGAGACAGTAGATCTAGCTGGTCTGTCATAATATATAGAGACACAGAGACAGTAGATCTAGCTGGTCTGTCATATTATAATAGAGACAGTAGATCTAGCTGGTCTGTCATAATATAATAGAGACAGTAGATCTAGCTGGTCTGTCATATTATAATAGAGACAGTAGATCTAGCTGGTCTGTCATAGTATAATACTAGAGACAGTAGATCTAGCTGGTCTGTCATATTAAAATAGAGACAGTAGATCTAGCTGGTCTGTCATAATATAATAGAGACAGTAGATCTAGCTGGTCTGTCATATTATAAGAGAGACAGTAGATCTAGCTGGTCTGTCATAATATGATAGAGACACAGAGACAGTAGATCTAGCTGGTCTGTCATATTATAATAGAGACAGAAGATCTAGCTGGTCTGTCATAATATAATAGAGACAGTAGATCTAGCTGGTCTGTCATATTATAATCGAGACAGTAGATCTAGCTGGTCTGTCATATTATAATAGAGACAGTAGATCTAGCTGGTCTGTCATAATATAATAGAGCAAGTAGATCTAGCTGGTCTGTCATAATATGATAGACACAGAGACAGTAGATCTAGCTGGTCTGTCATATTATAATAGAGACAGAAGATCTAGCTGGTCTGTCATAATATAATAGAGACAGTAGATCTAGCTTGTATGTCATAATATAATAGAGACAGTAGATGTAGCTGGTCTGTCATAATATAATAGAGACAGTAGATCTAGCTGGTCTATCATATTATAAAAGAGACAGTAGATCTAGCTGGTCTGTCATAATATAATAGAGACACTGGTCTGTCAGAGACAGTAGATCTAGCTGGTCTGTCATAATATAATAGAGACAGTAGATGTAGCTCTGTCATATTATAATAGAGACAGTAGATCTAGCTGGTCTGTCATAATATAATAGAGACAGTAGATCTAGCTGGTCTGTCATAATATAATAGAGACAGTAGATCTAGCTGGTCTGTCATATTATAAAAGAGACAAGTAGATCTAGCTGGTCTGTCATAATATGATAGAGACAC
>NW_024604942.1:0-3989 GCF_018296145.1 Oncorhynchus tshawytscha | reverse complement strand
TGGTGATGAAAGAGAGTCGGACCAAACTGCAGCGTGTCGATTGAAACACGAACTTACAAAAAAAACAATAAACGAAACCGAAACAGCCTATCTGGTGCAAACTAACAACAGTACACATAGGACACTAAGGACAATCACCCACGACAAACTCAAAGAATATGGCTGCCTAAATATGGTTCCCAATCAGAGACAACGATAAGCACCTGCCTCTGATTGAGAACCACTCCAGACAACCATAGACCTTGCTAGACAACCCACTAAGCTACAATCCCAATACCACCACCAAAACCCCAAGACAAACACACCACAATTACAAAAACCCCATGCCACACCCTGGCCTGACCAAATACATAAAGATAAACACAAAATACTTTGACCAGGGCGTGACAGAACCCCCTAAGGTGCGGACTCCCGAACGCACCTCAAAACAATAGGGAGGGTCCGGGTGGGCGTCTGTCCATGGTGGCGGCTCCGGCGCGGGGCGTGGACCCCACTCCTTTAATGTCTTAGTCCCTCTCCCTTCGTCCCTGGATAGTCCACCCTCGCCGCCGACCATGGCCTAGTAGTCCTCACCCAGAACCCCACTGGACTGAGGAACAGATCGGGACTGAAGGACAGCTCGGGACCGAGGCAGCTCGGGACTGAGGAAGCTGGGAGTGAGAGAAAGCTCAGGAGTGAGAGGAGTGGAGTGAGAAAAGCTCAGGAGTGAGAGAAAGCTCAGGAGTGAGAGGAAGCTCAGGAGTGAGAGGAAGCTCAGGAGTGAGAGGAGGCTCAGGAGTGAGAGGCTCAGGAGTGAGAGGAAGCTCAGGAGTGAGAGGAAGCTCAGGCAGGTAGATAGATCTACCAGCTCCTGGCTGGCTGGTGGTTTCAGCAGATCCTGGCTGACTGGCAGATCCTGGCTGACTGGCAGATCTGGAAGAGTCTGGTTGACTGGCAGATCTGGAAGAGTCTGGTTGACTGGCAGATCTGGAAGAGTCTGGTTGACTGGCAGATCTGGAAGAGTCTGGTTGACTGGCAGATCTGGAAGAGTCTGGTTGACTGGCAGATCTGGAAGAGTCTGGTTGACTGGCAGATCTGGAAGAGTCTGGCTGACTGGCAGATCTGGAAGAGTCTGGCAGACTGGCGATGCTGGGCAGACCGGCGGCGCCCGGCAGACTGGCGACTGGCGCCCGGGCAGACTGGCGGCGCCGGGCAGACTGGCGGCGCTGGGCAGACTGGCGGCGCTGGGCAGACTGGCGGTGCTGGGCAGACTGGCGGCTGGGCAGACTGGCGACGCTGGGCAGACTGGCGGTGCTGGGCAGACTGGCGATGCTGGGCAGACTGGCGATGCTGGGCAGACTGGCGATGCTGGGCAGACTGGCGATGCTGGGCAGACTGATGGCGCTGGGCAGACTGGCGATGCTGGGCAGACTGGGGGCACTGGCGGCGCTGGGCAGACTGGCGGCACTAGCTGCTCCATATAGGCTGACAGCTCTGGCGGCTTCTTACAGACTGACCGCTCTGGCGGCTCCGTGCTGACTGGCAGCTCCTTGCAGACTGGCAGCTCCTTGCAGACTGCAGCTCCTTACAGACTGACAGCTCCGTGCAGACTGACAGCTCCGTGCAGACTGACAGCTCCGTGCAGACTGGCTGCTCCATGCAGACTGGCTGCTCCATGCAGACTGACAGCTCTGGCTGCTTCATGCAGACTGACAGCTCTGGCTGCTCCATGTAGACTGGCTGCTTCATGCAGACTGGCAGCTCGGGCTGCTTCATGTAGACTGACAGCTCTGGCTGCTCCATGCGGACTGACAGCTCTGGCTGCTCCATGTAGACTGACTGCTTCATGCAGACTGGCAGCTCGGGCTGCTTCATGTAGACTGACAGCTCTGGCTCCTCCATGCAGACTGACAGCTCTGACTGCTCCATGCAGACTGACAGCTCTGGCTGCTTCATGCAGACTGGCAGCTCTGGCTGCTCTATGTAGACTGGCTGCTTCATGCAGACTGGCAGCTCTGGCTGCTCCATGCTGACAGCTCTGGCTGCTTCATGACAGCTCTGGCTGCTCCATGACTGACAGCTCTGGCTGCTCCATGCGGACTAGCTCTGGCTGCTTCATGCAGACTGGCAGCTCTGGCTGCTTCATGCAGACTGACAGCTCTGGCTGCTCCATGCAGACTGACAGCTCTGGCTGCTCCATGCAGACTGACAGCTCTCTGGCTGCTTCATGCAGACTGGCAGCTCTGGCTGGGAGACTCCTGCAGCGCTGTGTCGGAGCTCTGGCTGCGCTAAACAGGCGGAAGACTCCGGCAGCGCTGTAGAGGAGGAAGGCTCTGGCTGCGCTGAACAGGCGGGAGGCTCCGGCAGCGCTGTAGAGGAGAAAGGCTCTGGCTGCGCTGAACAGGCGGGAGGCTCCGGCAGCGCTGTAGAGGAGGAAGGCTCTGGCTGCGTTAAACAGGCGGGAGACTCCAGCAGCGCAGGAGAGGAGAAAAGCGCTGGCTGCGCTGAACAGGCGAGGCACACTGAAGGCCTGGTGCGTGGTGCTGGAACTGGTGGTACTGGATCGAGGACACGCACAGGAAGCCTGGTGCGGGGAGCTGCTACCGGAGGGCTGGGGTGTGGAGGTGGTACTGGATAGACCGGACCGTGCAGGCGCACTGGAGCTCTTGAGCACCGAGCCTGCCCAACCTTACCTGGCTCGATGCCCACTCTAGCCCGGCCGATACGAGGAGCTGGAATATACCGAACCGGGCTGTGCACCCGCACTGGAGACACCGTGCGCTCCACAGCATAACACGGTGCCTGCCCGGTCTCTCCAGCCCCCGGTAAGCACAGGGAGTTTGCGCAGGTCTCCTACCTGGCATAGCCATACTCCCTGTAAGCCCCCAAGAAATTTTGGGGCTGACTCTCGGGCTTCCATCCGCTCTGCCGTGCTAGCTCCTCATAATGCCGCCTCTCTGCTTTTGCTGCCTCCAGCTCGGCTTTGGGGCGACAATAATCTCCAGGCTCATTCCAGGGTCCTTTACCGTCCAATTCCTCCTCCCATGTCCATAACTCCAGGTGGTGCAACCTCTCCCACTGTAGCTGCTGCTGCTCCTGCTGCTGCTGCCTCTGTTGCCTCTTCTCCTGTTGCTCCTTTGGGCGGCTACACTCCCCTGGTTTAGCCCAGGGTCCTCTCCCCGTCGAAGATCTCCTCCCATGACCAGAAATCCTTGGTGAGCATCTCCTTTTCGGCTGCTCCTGCCTGTTGACACGCCGCTTGGTCCGTTGGTGGTGGGTGATTCTGTAACGGTTTTCTAGTGGTGATGAAAGAGAGTCGGACCAAACTGCAGCGTGTCGATTGCGATCCATGTTTAATATAACAAAGAAACACGAACTTACAAAAAACAATAAACGAAACCGAAACAGCCTATCTGGTGCAAACTAACAACGAGTACACATAGGACACTAAGGACAATCACCCACGACAAACTCAAAGAATATGGCTGCCTAAATATGGTTCCCAATCAGAGACAACGATAAGCACCTGCCTCTGATTGAGAACCACTCCAGACAGCCATAGACCTTGCTAGACAACCCACTAAGCTACAATCCCAATACCACCACCAAAACCCCAAGACAAACACACCACAATTACAAAAACCCCATGCCACACCCTGGCCTGACCAAATACATAAAGATAAACACAAAATACTTTGACCAGGGCGTGACACAGCCAGATAGATCTACTGTCTCTATTATATTATGACAGACCAGCTAGATCTACTGTCTCTATTATAATATGACAGACCAGCTAGACCTACTGTCACAATTATAGTATGACAGACCAGCTAGATCTACTGTCTCTATTATATTATGACAGACCAGCTAGATCTACTGTCTCTATTACAATATGACAGACCAGCTAGATCTAATGTCTCTATTATATTATGACAGACCAGCTAGATCTACTGTCTCTATTATATTATGACAGACCAGCTAGATCTACTGTCTCTATTATGTTATGACAG
>NW_024604941.1:0-3987 GCF_018296145.1 Oncorhynchus tshawytscha | reverse complement strand
TAAAATAATAGAGACAGTAGATCTAGCTGGTCTGTCATAATATAATAGAGACAGTAGAACTAGCTGGTCTGTCATAATATAACAGAGACTGTAGATCTAGCTGGTCTGTCATAATATAATAGAGACAGTAGATCTATCTGGTCTGTCATAATGTAATAGAGACATGAGACCTTGCTGATCCGTCATAATATAATAGAGACAGTAGATCTAGCTGGTCTGTCATAATGTAAAAAGAGACATGAGATCTAGCTGGTCTGTCATAATATAATAGAGACAGTAGATCTAGCTGGTCTGTCATATTAGAATAGAGACAGTAGATCTAGCTGGTCTGTCATAATATAATAGAGACATTAGATCTAGCTGGTCTGTCATAATATAATAGAGACAGTATATCTAGCTGGTCTGTCATAATATAATAGAGACAGTATATCTAGCTGGTCTGTCATAATGTAATAGAGACATGAGATCTAGCTGGTCTGTCATAATATAATAGAGACAGTAGATCTAGCTGGTCTGTCATATTATAATAGAGACAGTAGATCTAGCTGGTCTGTCATATTATAATAGACACAGTAGATCTAGCTGGTCTGTCATATTATAATAGAGACAGTAGATCTAGCGTGTCTACCATAATATAATAGAGACATAGAGACAGTAGATCTAGCTGGTTTGTCATATTATAATAGACACAGTAGACCTAGCTGGTCTCTCATAATATAATAGAGACAGTAGATCTAGCTGGTCTGTCATAATATCATAGAGACAGTATATCTAGCTGGTCTGTCATATTATAATAGAGACAGTAGATTTAGCTGGTCTGTCATAATGTAAAAGAGACATGAGATCTAGCTGGTCTGTCATAATATAATAGAGACAGTAGATCTAGCTGGTCTGTCATATTATAATAGAGACAGTATATCTAGCTGGTCTGTCATATTATAATAGAGACAGTAGATCTAGCTGGTCTGTCATAATATAATAGAGACATAGAGACAGTAGATCTAGCTGGTTTGTCATAATAGAATAGAGACAGTAGATCTAGCTGGTCTCTCATAATTGAATAGAGACAGTAGATCTAGCTGGTCTGTAATAACATAATAGAGACAGTAGATCTAGCTGGTCTGTCATAATATAATAGAGACAGTAGATCTAGCTGGTCTGTCATAATATAATAGAGACAGTAGAACTAGCTGGTCTGTCATAATATAACAGAGACAGTAGATCTAGCTGGTCTCTCATAATTGAATAGAGACAGTAGATCTACCTGGTCTGTCATATTATAATAGAGACACTTGATCTAGCTGGTCTGGCATAATGTAATAGAGACATGAGATCTAGCTGGTCCGTCATAATATAATAGAGACAGTAGATCTAGCTGGTCTACCATAATATAATAGAGACATAGAGACAGTAGATGTAGCTGGTTTGTCATATTATAATAGAGACACTAGATCTAGCTGGTCTCTCATAATATAATAGAGACAGTAGATCTAGCTGGTCTGTCATATCATAATAGAGACAGTAGATCTAGCTGGTCTGTCATATTATAATAGAGACAGTAGATTTAGCTGGTCTGTCATAATGTAAAAGAGACATGAGATCTAGCTGGTCTGTCATAATATAATAGAGACAGTAGATCTAGCTGGTCTGTCATATTATAATAGAGACAGTAGATCTAGCTGGTCTGTCATATTATAATAGAGACAGTAGATCTAGCTGGTCTGTCATAATATAATAGAGACAGTAGATCTAGCTGGTCTGTCATAATATAATAGAGACAGTAGATCTAGCTGGTCTGTCATAATATAATAGAGACAGTAGATCTAGCTGGTCTGTCATAATATAATAGAGACAGTAGATCTAGCTGGTCTGCCATAATATAATAGAGACATAGAGACAGTAGATCTAGCTGGTCTGTCATAATATAACAGAGACAGTAGATCTAGCTGGTCTCTCATAATTGAATAGAGACAGTAGATCTACCTGGTCTGTCATATTATAATAGAGACACTAGATCTAGCTGGTCTGGCATAATGTAATAGAGACATGAGACCTAGCTGGTCCGTCATAATATAATAGAGACAGTAGATCTAGCTGGTCTCTCATAATGTAAAAGAGACAAGAGACATGAGATCTAGCTGGTCTGACATAATATAATAGAGACAGTAGATCTAGCTGGTCTGTCATATTATAATAGAGACAGTAGATCTAGCTGGTCTGTCATATTATAATAGAGACAGTAGATCTAGCTGGTCTGTCATAATATAATAGAGACATTAGATCTAGCTGGTCTGTCATAATATAATAGAGACAGTATATCTAGCTGGTCTGTCATAATTATAATAGAGACAGTATATCTAGCTGGTCTGTCATAATGTAATAGAGACAGTAGATCTAGCTGGTCTGTCATAATATAATAGAGGCAGTAGATCTAGCTGGTCTGTCATAATATAATAGAGACAGTAGATCTAGCTGGTCTGTCATATTATAATAGAGACAGTAGATCTAGCGTGTCTACCATAATATAATAGAGACATAGAGACAGTAGATCTAGCTGGTTTGTCATATTATAATAGACACAGTAGACCTAGCTGGTCTCTCATAATATAATAGAGACAGTAGATCTAGCTGGTCTGTCATAATATCATAGAGACAGTATATCTAGCTGGTCTGTCATATTATAATAGAGACAGTAGATTTAGCTGGTCTGTCATAATGTAAAAGAGACATGAGATCTAGCTGGTCTGTCATAATATAATAGAGACATTAGATCTAGCTGGTCTGTCATAATATAATAGAGACAGTAGATCTAGCTGGTCTGTCATAACATAATAGAGACAGTAGATCTAGCTGGTCTGTCATAATATAATAGAGACAGTAGATCTAGCTGGTCTGTCATAATATAATAGAGACAGTAGATCTAGCTGGTCTGTCATAATATAATAGAGACAGTAGATCTAGCTGGTCTGTCATAATATAATAGAGACAGTAGATCTAGCTGGTCTGTCATAATGTAAAAGAGACATGAGATCTAGCTGGTCTGTCATAATATAATAGAGACAGTAGATCTAGCTGGTCTGTCATATTATAATAGAGACAGTAGATCTAGCTGGTCTGTCATAATGTAAAAGAGACATGAGATCTAGCTGGTCTGTCATATTATAATAGAGACAGTAGATCTAGCTGGTCTGTCATATTATAATAGAGACAGTAGATCTAGCTGGTCTGTCATATTATAATAGAGACAGTAGATCTAGCTGGTCTGTCATAATATAATAGAGACATTAGATCTAGCTGGTCTGTCATAATATAATAGAGACAGTATATCTAGCTGGTCTGTCATATTATAATAGAGACAGTATATCTAGCTGGTCTGTCATAATGTAATAGAGACATGAGATCTAGCTGGTCTGTCATAATATAATAGAGGCAGTAGATCTAGCTAGTTTGTCATATTATAATAGAGACAGTAGATCTAGCTGGTCAGTCATATTATAATAGAGGCAGTAGATCTAGCGTGTCTACCATATTATAATAGAGACATAGAGACCGTAGATCTAGCTGGTCTGTCATAATATAATAGAGACAGTAGATCTAGCTGGTCTGTCATAATGTAATAGAGGCAGTAGATCCAGCTGGTCTGTCATATTATAATAGAGACAGTAGATCTAGCTGGTCTGTCATAATATAATAGAGACAGCAGATTACTGCCTCTATTATATTATAACAAACCAGCTAGATCTACTGTCTCTGTTATATTATGACAGACCAGCTAGATCTACTGTCTCTTTTATATTATGACAGACCAGCTAGATCTACTGTCTCTATCATATTATGACAGACCAGGTAGATATACTGTCACTATTATATTATGACAGACCAGCTAGTTCTACTGTCTCTATTATATTATGACAGACCAGCTAGATCTACTGTCTCTATCATATTATGACAGACCAGCTAGATCTACTGTCTCTTTATATTATGACA
>NW_024604940.1:0-3987 GCF_018296145.1 Oncorhynchus tshawytscha | reverse complement strand
TGTCTGAGTGGTTCTCAATCAGAGGCAGGTGCTTATCGTTGTCTCTGATTGGGAACCATATTTAGGCAGCCATATTCTTTGAGTTTGTCGTGGGTGATTGTCCTTAGTGTCTTACTTGTACTCTCTGTTAGTTTGCACTAGATAGGCTGTTTTCGGTTTTCATTACGTTTATTGTTTTGTAGTGTTTAGTGTTTAGTCGTGTTTAGTGTTTAGTCGTGTTTACGTTTTGTTTAATAAATATGGATCGCACCGACACGCTGCAGTTTGGTCCGACTCTCCTTCATCACCACTAGAAAACCGTTACAGAATCACCCACCACCAACGGACCAAGCAGCGTGTTAACAGGCAGGAACCACAGGAGAGGCAACAGAGGCAGCAGCAGCAGAGCAGCAGCAGCTGCAGTGGGAGAGGCTGCACCACCTGGAGAAATGGACATGGGAGGAAGAACTGGACGGTAAAGGACCCTGGCTCAGCCTGGAGAATATCGCCGCCCAAGGAAGAACTGGAGGCGGCGAAAGCTGAGAGGCGCAGATATGAGGAGGCAGCACGGCGTAGCGGATGGAAGCCTGAGAATCAGCCCCAAAATTTCTTGGGGGCTCAGGGAGAGTGTGGCAGAGTCAGGAGTCAGACCTGAGCCAACTCTCCCTGTTTATCGTGGGAGGAGCCAAGGAGGAGACCAGAACCAGAGACTGTGAAGGAGTTAATGGGGAAATTGGAGGAGAGAGAAATGAGGGAGTTGCTGTGTTGGTGCTTTTGCATGGAATTCGCCCGACGGAACGTGTTGGGGATTTGATGGCACCTGGGTTAGCGCTCCATACTGTCCCTGAGGTGCGTGTTAGTCGGCTGGTGAAGTTGGTGCCAGCCTCACGCACCAGGCCTCCTGTGCACATCCCTAGCCTTGCACATCCTGTGCCAACACTGCTCTCAAGATCTCCAGTACGCCTTCACGGTCTAGCCCATCCTGTGCCACCTCCACACTCCAGTCCTCCGGTAGCAGCTCCCCGCTCCAGGCTTCCTGTGCGTGTCCTCGATCCAGTACCACCAGTTCCAGCACCATGCACCAGGCCTTCAGTGTGCCTCGCCTGTTCAGCGCAGCCAGCGCTTTTCTCCTCTCCTGCGCTGCTGGAGTCTCCCGCCTGTTTAGCGCAGCCAGAGCCTTTCTCCTCTACAGCGCTGCCGGATCCTCCCGCCTGTTCAGCGCAGCCAGAGCCTTCCTCCTCTACAGCGCTGCCGGAGCCTCCCGCCTGTTTAGCGCAGCCAGAGCCTTTCTCCTCTCCTACGCTGCCGGAGTCTCCCGCCTGTTCAGCGCAGCCAGAGCTGCCAGCCTGCATGGAGCAGCCAGAGCTGTCAGTCTGCATGGAGCAGCCAGAGCTGAGCAGTCTGCATGAAGCAGCCAGTCTGCATGGAGCAGCCAGAGCTGTCAGTCTGCATGGAGCAGCCAGAGCTGCTCAGTCTGCATGGAGCCGCCAGAGCTGCCAGTCTGCATGAAGCAGCCAGAGATGTCAGTCTGCATGGAGCAGCCAGAGCTGCCAGTCTGCAGAGCTGCCAGTCTGCAAGGAGCAGCCAGAGCTGTCAGTCTACATGAAGCAGCCCGAGCTGCCAGTCTGCATGAAGCAGTCAGTCTACATGGAGCAGCCAGAGCTGTCAGTCCGCATGAAGCAGCCAGAGCTGTCAGTCTGCATGGAGCAGCCAGAGCTGCCAGTCTGCATGGAGCTGCCAGTCTGCAAGGAGCAGCCAGAGCTGTCAGTCTACATGAAGCAGCCCGAGCTGCCAGTCTGCATGAAGCAGCCAGAGCTGTCAGTCTGCATGGAACAGTCAGAGCTGTCAGTCTACATGGAGCAGCCAGAGCTGTCAGTCTGCATGAAGCAGCCCGAGCTGCCAGTCTGCATGAAGCAGTCAGTCTACATGGAGCAGCCAGAGCTGCCAGTCTGCATGGAGCAGCCAGAGCTGTCAGTCTGCATGGAGCAGCCAGAGCTGCCAGTCTGCATGAAGCAGCCAGTCTGCATGGAGCAGCCAGAGCTGTCAGTCTGCATGGAGCAGCCAGAGCTGCTAGTCTGCATGGAGCAGCCAGAGCTGCCAGTCTGCATGAAGCAGCCAGAGAGATGTCAGTCTGCATGGAGCAGCCAGAGCTGCCAGTCTGCATGGAGCTGCCAGTCTGCAAGGAGCAGCCAGAGCTGTCAGTCTACATGAAGCAGCCCGAGCTGCCAGTCTGCATGAAGCAGCCAGTCTACATGGAGCAGCCAGAGCTGCCAGTCTGCATGAAGCAGCCAGAGCTGTCAGTCTGCATGGAGCAGCCAGAGCTGCCAGTCTGCATGGAGCTGCCAGTCTGCAAGGAGCAGCCAGAGCTGTCAGTCTGCATGAAGCAGCCCGAGCTGCCAGTCTGCATGGAGCAGCCAGAGCTGTCAGTCTGCATGGAACAGCCAGAGCTGTCAGTCTACATGGAGCAGCCAGAGCTGTCAGTCTGCATGAAGCAGCCAGAACTGGAGCCTGCATGAAGCATGTCAGTCTGCATGGAGCAGCCAGAGCTGTCAGTCCGCATGGAGCAGCCAGAGCTGCATGGAGCATGAAGTCTGCCCGGAGCTGCCAGTCTGCATGGAGCTGCCAGTCTGCATGGAGCTGCCAGTCTGCAAGGAGCTGCCAGTCTGCAAGGAGCTGTCAGTCTGCACGGAGCTGTCAGTCTGCACGGAGCTGTCAGTCTGTAAGGAGCTGCCAGTCTGCAAGGAGCTGCCAGTCAGCACGGAGCCGCCAGAGCGGTCAGTCTGTAAGAAGCCGCCAGAGCTGTCAGCCTATATGGAGCAGCTAGTGCCGCCAGTCTGCCCAGCGCCGCCAGTGCCCCCAGTCTGCCCAGCCGCCAGTCTGCCCAGCGCCGCCAGTCTGCCCAGCGCCGCCAGTCTGCCCAGCATCGCCAGTCTGCCCAGCGCCGCCCAGTCTGCCCAGCGCCGCCAGTCTGCCCAGCGCCGCCAGTCTGCCCAGCGATCTGCGCCAGATCTGCCAGTCAGCCAGACTCTTCCAGATCTGCCAGTCAGCCAGACTCTTCCAGATCTGCCAGTCAACCAGACTCTTCCAGATCTGCCAGTCAACCAGACTCTTCCAGATCTGCCAGTCAGCCAGGATCTGCCAGTCAGCCAGGATCTGCCAGTCAGCCAGGATCTGCTGAAACCACCAGCCAGCCAGGAGCTGGTAGATCTATCTACCTGCCTGAGCTTCCTCTCACTCCTGAGCTTCCTGAGCTCCTCACTCCTGAGCTTCTCTCACTCCTGAGCTTCCTCTCACTCCTGAGCTTCCTCTCACTCCTGAGCTTCCTCTCACTCCTGAGCTTTCTCACTCCCGAGCCTCCCCTCAGTCCTGAGCTGCCTCGGTCCCGAGCTGTCCTTCAGTCCCGATCTGCCTCAGTCCAGTGGGGTTCTGGGTGGGGACTACTAGGCCATGGTCGGCGGCGAGGGTGGACTATCCAGGGACGAAGGGAGAGGGGACTAAGACATTAAAGGAGTGGGGTCCACGCCCCGCGCCGGAGCCGCCACCATGGACAGACGCCCACCCGGACCCTCCCTATTGTTTTGAGGTGCGTGGGAGTCCGCACCTTAGGGGGGTTCTGTCACACCTGGTCAAAGTATTTTGTGTTTATCTTTATGTATTTGGTCAGGCCAGGGTGTGGCATGGGGTTTTTGTAATTGTGGTGTGTTTGTCTTGGGGTTTTGGTGGTGGTATTGGGATTGTAGCTTAGTGGGTTGTCTAGCAAGGTCTATGGCTGTCTGGAGGTTCTCAATCAGAGGCAGGTGCTTATCGTTGTCTCTGATTGGGAACCATATTTAGGCAGCCATATTCTTTGAGTTTGTCGTGGGTGATTGTCCTTAGTGTCTTACTTGTACTCTCTGTTAGTTTGCACTAGATAGGCTGTTTTCGGTTTTCATTACGTTTATTGTTTTGTAGTGTTTAGTGTTTAGTGTTTAGTCGTTAGTGTTTAGTCGTGTTTACGTTTTTGTTTAA
>NW_024604939.1:0-3984 GCF_018296145.1 Oncorhynchus tshawytscha | reverse complement strand
TTGTTACGGCTTTCTTCCGTCGAAGGAGAGTCGGACCAAAATGCAGCGTGGTTAAATCGAGACATCTTTAATAACGATGAAAACGAACAATACAAAAACAACAAACGGAAATGTGAAAACCTATACAGCCTGTCTGGTGACAACTAACACAGAGACAGGAACAATCACCCACAAACACACAGTGAAACCCAGGCTACCTAAATATGGTTCCCAATCAGAGACAACGAGAATCACCTGACTCTGATTGAGAACCGCCTCAGGCAGCCATAGACTATGCTAGACACCCCTACTAGCCACAATCCCAAAACCTACGAAAAAAAAACCATACATAAACACAACACAAAATAAACCCATGTCACACCCTGGCCTGACCAAATAAATATAGAAAACACAAAATACTAAGACCAGGGCGTGGCAGAACCCCGCCCCCCCCCCAAGGTGCGGACTCCCGGCCGCACACTAAAACCCATAGGGGAGGGTCCGGGTGGGCGTCTGTCCACGGTGGCGGCTCCGGCTCGGGACGTGGACCCCACTCCAACCAAGTCTTAGTCCCCCTGTAACGCGTCCTTTGATTGGCGACCCTCGCCGCCGACCTTGGCCTAATAACCCTCACCAAGGACCCCACTGGACTGAGGGGCAGCTCGGGACTGAGGTGGAAGCTCGGGACTGAGGGGAAGCTCGGGACTGAGGGGAAGCTCGGGACTGCGGGGAAGCTCGGGACTGCGGGGAAGCTCGGGACTGCGGGGAAGCTCGGGACTGAGGTGAAGCTCGGGACTGAGGTGAAGCTCGGGACTGAGGGGAAGCCCAGCACTGGGGGGAAGCCCAGCACTGAGAGGAAGCTCAGCACTGAGAGGAAGCTCAGCACTGAGGGGAAGCCCAGCACTGAGAGGAAGCTCAGCACTGAGAGGAAGCTCAGCACTGAGAGGAAGCTCAGCACTGAGAGGATGCTCAGGCAGGTAGTTTGCTCCGGCAGATCCTGGCTGGCTGGCGGATCTGGAAGAGTCTGGTTGACTGGCAGATCTGGAAGAGTCTGGTTGACTGGCTGATCTGGAAGAGTCTGGTTGACTGTGATCTGGAAGAGTCTGACTGGAGATCAGATCTGGAAGAGTCTGGCTGACTGGCAGATCTGGAAGAGTCTGGCTGACTGGCAGATCTGGAAGAGTCTGGCTGACTGGCAGATCTGGAAGAGTCTGGCTGACTGGCAGATCTGGAAGAGTCTGGCTGACTGGCGGATCTAGCTTCTCTGGCTGCTCCATGCAGACTGGCAGCTCTGGCTGCTCCATGCAGACTGACAGCTCTGGCTGCTCTATGCAGACTGACAGCTTTGGCTGCTCTATGCAGACTGGCATCTCTGGCTGCTCTATGCAGACTGGCAGCTCTATGCAGACTGACAGCTCTGGCTGCTCCATGCAACCTGGCAGCTCTGGCTGTTCCATGCAGACTGGCAGCTCTGGCTGCTCCATGCAGACTGACAGCTCTGGCTGCTCCATGCAGACTGACAGCTCTGGCTGCTCCATGCAGACTGGCAGCTCTGGCTGCTCCATGCAGACTGGCAGCTCTGGCTGCTCCATGCAGACTGACAGCTCTGGCTGCTCCATGCAGGCTGGCAGCTCAGGCTGCTCCATGCAGGCTGGCAGCTCAGGCTGCTCCATGCAGGCTGGCAGCTCTGGCTGCGCTGAACAGGCAGGAGACTCCAGCAGCGCTGTAGAGGAGGAAGGCTCTGGCAGCGCTGAACATGCGGGAGACTCCGACAGCGCAGGAGAGGAGGAAGGCTCTGGCTGCGCTAAACAGGTGGGAGGCTCCGACAACGCTAAACAGGTGGGAGACTCCGACAGCACTGGAGAGGAGAAAGGCTCTGGCTGCGCTGAACAGGTGAGGCGCACTGAGGGCCTGGTGCTGGAACTGGTGGTATTGGACCGAGGACACGCACAGGAAGCCTGGTGCGGGGAGCTGCCACCGGAGAACTGGTGTGTGAAGGTGGCACAGGATGGAACGGACCGTGAAGGTGTACTGGAGAGCCTGAGAGCAGGACTGGCACAGGACGTGCAAGGCTAGGTAGGTACACAGGAGGCCTAGTGCGTGAGGCTGGCACACTCCTCACCAGCCGACTTACACGCACCTCAGGACGAGTATGGAGCGCTGACCCAGGTGCCATCAAATCCCCGACTCGCTCCGTCGGACGAATATCGTACCTAAAGCACCAAACTAGCAACTCCCTCATTACTCCCTCCTCCAATTTCCCCATTAACTCCTTCACAGTCTCTGCTTCGCTCACCTCTAACACCGGCTCTGGTTCTGGTCTCCTCCTTTGCTCCTCACTATAAACAGGGAGAGTTGGCTCAGGTCTGACTCCTGACTCTGCCACTCTCTCCCTGAGCCCCCCCCCCAATACATTTTTGGGGCTGACTCTCTGTCTTCCGTCCGCGCCGCCATGCCTGCTTCGCCAACTCCATTCTCCGATAACCTGCTTCGCACTGCTCCAGCGAATCCCAGGCAGGCTCCGGCACTTTCTCTGGGTCGACAGCCCACCTGTCTATTTCCTCCCAAGTAGTGTAGTCCCGATATTGTTGATCCTGCTGCCGCTGTTGCTTCTCATACCAGCGCCTCTCAGCTCTCGCCGCCTCCAGTTCTTCTTTGGGGCGGCGATATTCTCCCGGCTGATCCTAGGGTACTTCTCCGAACAATTCATCCTCCCATGTCCATTCCTCCCTTTGTTGCTTCTGCTGTCGCTGCCTGTCACCACGCTGCTTGGTCCAGTTGCGGTGGGTGATTCTGTTACGGCTTTCTTCCGTTGAAGGAGAGTCGGACCAAAATGCAGCATGGTTAAATCGAGACATCTTTAATAACGATGAAAACGAACAATACAAAAACAACAAACGGAATGTGAAAACCTATACAGCCTGTCTGGTGACAACTAACACAGAGACAGGAACAATCACCCACAAACACACAGTGAAACCCAGGCTACCTAAATATGGTTCCCAATCAGAGACAACGAGAATCACCTGACTCTGATTGAGAACCGCCTCAGGCAGCCATAGACTATGCTAGACACCCCTACTAGCCACGATCCCAAAACCTACGAAAAAACCCCCATACATAAACACAACACAAAATAAACCCATGTCACACCCTGGCCTGACCAAATAAATATAGAAAACACAAAATACTAAGACCAGGGCGTGACACTAGTAAAAGACAACATAGTCAGAATGTTACCTGGTAATATGGTGCTGCTAGTAAAAGACAACATAGTCAGAATGTTACTTGGTGATATGGTGCTGCTAGTAAAAGACAACATAGTCAGAATGTTACTTGGTGATATGGTGCTGCTAGTGAAAGACAACATAGTCAGAATGGTCCCTGGTGATATGGTGCTGCTAGTAAAAGACAGCATAGTCAGAATGTTACCTGGTGATATGGTGCTGCTAGTAAAAGACAACATAGTCAGAATGTTACCTGGTGATATGGTGCTGCTAGTCAAAGACAACATAGTCAGAATGTTACTTGGTGATATGGTGCTGCTAGTAAAAGACAACATAGTCAGAATGTTACCTGGTGATATGGTGCTGCTAGTCAAAGACAACATAGTCAGAATGTTACTTGGTGATATGGTGCTGCTAGCAAAAGACAACATAGTCAGAATGTTACCTGGTGATATGGTGCTGCTAGTAAAAGACAACATAGTCAGAATGTTACTTGGTGATATGGTGCTGCTAGTCAAAGACAACATAGTCAGAATGTTACTTGTTGATATGGTTCTGCTAGTGAAAGACAACATAGTCAGAATGGTCCCTGGTGATATGGTGCTGCTAGTAAAAGACAACATATTCAGAATGTTACTTGGCGATATGGTGCTGCTAGTAAAAGACAACCTAGTCAGAATGTTACCTGGTGATATGGTGCTGCTAGTAAAAGACAACATAGTCAGAATGTTACCTGGTGATATGGTGCTGCTAGTGAAAGACAACATATTCAGAATGT
>NW_024604938.1:0-3982 GCF_018296145.1 Oncorhynchus tshawytscha | reverse complement strand
TGTAACGGTTTTCTAGTGGTGATGAAGTATTTATTAAACAAAACGTAAACACGACTAAACACTAAACACTACAAAACAATAAACGTAATGAAAACCGAAAACAGCCTATCTAGTGCAAACTAACAGAGAGTACAAGTAAGACACTAAGGACAATCACCCACGACAAACTCAAAGAATATGGCTGCCTAAATATGGTTCCCAATCAGAGACAACGATAAGCACCTGCCTCTGATTGAGAACCACTCCAGACAGCCATAGACCTTGCTAGACAACCCACTAAGCTACAATCCCAATACCACCACCAAAACCCCAAGACAAACACACCACAATTACAAAAACCCCATGCCACACCCCCTGGCCTGACCAAATACATAAAGATAAACACAAAATACTTTGACCAGGGCGTGACAGAACCCCCCTAAGGTGCGGACTCCCGAACGCACCTCAAAACAATAGGGAGGGTCCGGGTGGGCGTCTGTCCATGGTGGCGGCTCCGCGCGGGCGTGGACCCCACTCCTTAATGTCTTAGTCCCCTCTCCCTTCGTCCCTGGATAGTCCACCCTGCCGCCGACCATGGCCTAGTAGTCCCCACCCAGAACCCCACTGGACTGAGGAGCAGATCGGGACTGAAGGACAGCTCGGGACCGAGGCAGCTCGGGACTGAGGGGAAGCTCGGGAGTGAGAGAAAGCTCAGGAGTGAGAGAAGCTCAGGAGTGAGAGAAAGGAGTGAGGAGGCTCAGGAGTGAGAGGAAGCTCAGGAGTGAGAGGAAGCTCAGGAGTGAGAGGAAGGGTGAGAGGAAGCTCAGGAGTGAGAGGAAGTGAGAGGAAGCTCAGGAGTGAGAGGAAGCTCAGGCAGGTAGATAGATCTACCAGCTCCTGGCTGGCTGGTGGTTTCAGCAGATCCTGGCTGACTGGCAGATCCTGGCTGACTGGCAGATCCTGGCTGACTGGCAGATCTGGAAGAGTCTGGTTGACTGGCAGATCTGGAAGAGTCTGGTTGACTGGCAGATCTGGAAGAGTCTGGTTGACTGGCAGATCTGGAAGAGTCTGGTTGACTGGCAGATCTGGCGGCGCTGGGCAGACTGGCGGCGCTGGGCAGACTGGCGGCGCTGGGCAGACTGGCGATGCTGGGCAGACTGGCGGCGCTGGGCAGACTGGCGGCGCTGGGCATACTGGCGGTGCTGGGCAGACTGACGACGCTGGGCAGACTGACGACGCTGGGCAGACTGACGACGCTGGGCAGACTGGGCGACGCTGGGCAGACTGGCGATGCTGGGCAGACTGGCGATGCTGGGCAGACTGACGGCGCTGGGCAGACTGGCGACGCTGGGCAGACTGGCGACGCTGGGCAGACTGGCGATGCTGGGCAGACTGACGGCGCTGGGCAGACTGGCGGCGCTGGGCAGACTGGGGGCACTGGCGGCGCTGGGCAGACTGGCGGCACTAGCTGCTCCATATAGGCTGACAGCTCTGGCGGCTTCTTACAGACTGACCGCTCTGGCGGCTCCGTGCTGACTGGCAGCTCCTTGCAGACTGGCAGCTCCTTACAGACTGGCAGCTCCGTGCAGACTGACAGCTCCGTGCAGACTGACAGCTCCTTGCAGACTGGCAGCTCCATGCAGACTGGCAGCTCCATGCAGACTGGCAGCTCCATGCAGACTGGCTGCTCCATGCAGACTGACATCTCTGGCTGCTTCATGCAGACTGACATCTCTGGCTGCTCCATGTAGACTGGCTGCTTCATGCAGACTGGCAGCTCGGGCTGCTTCATGTAGACTGACAGCTCTGGCTGCTCCATGCGGACTGACAGCTCTGGCTGCTCCATGTAGACTGACTGCTTCATGCAGACTGGCAGCTCGGGCTGCTTCATGTAGACTGACAGCTCTGGCTGCTCCATGCAGACTGACAGCTCTGACTGTTCCATGCAGACTGACAGCTCTGGCTGCTTCATGCAGACTGGCAGCTCTGGCTGCTCCATGTAGACTGGCTGCTTCATGCAGACTGGCAGCTCGGGCTGCTTCATGTAGACTGACAGCTCTGGCTGCTCCTTGCAGACTGGCAGCTCCATGCAGACTGGCAGCTCTGGCTGCTCCATGCAGACTGACAGCTCTGGCTGCTTCATGCAGACTGGCAGCTCTGGCTGCTCCATGCAGACTGGCAGCTCTGGCTGCTCCATGCAGACTGACAGCTCTGGCTGCTCCTTGCAGACTGGCAGCTCCATGCAGACTGGCTGCTTCATGCAGACTGGCAGCTCTGGCTGCTCCATGCAGACTGACAGCTCTGGCTGCTCCATGCAGACTGACAGCTCTGGCTGCTCCTTGCAGACTGGCAGCTCTGGCTGCTCCATGCAGACTGACAGCTCTGGCTGCTCCATGCAGACTGACATCTCTGGCTGCTCCATGCAGACTGACATCTCTGGCTGCTCCATGCAGACTGACATCTCTGGCTGCTCCATGCAGACTGACATCTCTGGCTGCTCTATGCGACTGACAGCTCTGGCTGCTCCATGCAGGCTGGCAGCTCTGGCTGCGCTGAACAGGCGGGAGACTCCGGCAGCGTAGGAGAGGAGAAAGGCTCTGGCTGCGCTAAACAGGCGGGAGGCTCCGGCAGCGCTGTAGAGGAGGAAGGCTCTGGCTGCGCTGAACAGGCGGGAGGATCCGGCAGCGCTGTAGAGGAGAAAGGCTCTGGCTGCGCTAAACAGGCGGGAGACTCCAGCAGCGCAGGAGAGGAGAAAAGCGCTGGCTGCGCTGAACAGGCAAGGCACACTGAAGGCCTGGTGCATGGTGCTGGAACTGGTGGTACTGGATCGAGGACACGCACAGGAAGCCTGGATCGGGAGCTGCTACCGGAGGACTGGAGTGTGGAGGTAGCACAGGATGGGCTAGACCGTGAAGGCGTACTGGAGATCTTGAGAGCAGTGTTGGCACAGGATGTGCAAGGCTAGGGATGTGCACAGGAGGCCTGGTGCGTGAGGCTGGCACCAACTTCACCAGCCGACTAACACGCACCTCAGGACGAGTATGGAGCGCTAACCCAGGTGCCATCAAATCCCCAACACGTTCCGTCGGGCGAATTCCATGCAAAAGCACCAACACAGCAACTCCCTCATTTCTCTCTCCTCCAATTTCCCCATTAACTCCTTCACAGTCTCTGGTTCTGGTCTCCTCCTTGGCTCCTCACGATAAACAGGGAGAGTTGGCTCAGGTCTGACTCCTGACTCTGCCACACTCTCCCTGAGCCCCCAAGAAATTTTTGGGGCTGATTCTCAGGCTTCCATCCGCTACGCCGTGCTGCCTCCTCATATCTGCGCCTCTCAGCTTTCGCCGCCTCCAGTTCTTCCTTGGGGCGGCGATATTCTCCAGGCTGAGCCCAGGGTCCTTTACCGTCCAGTTCTTCCTCCCATGTCCATTTCTCCAGGTGGTGCAGCCTCTCCCACTGCAGCTGCTGCTGCTCCTGCTGCTGCTGCCTCTGTTGCCTCTCCTGTGGTTCCTGCCTGTTAACACGCTGCTTGGTCCGTTGGTGGTGGGTGATTCTGTAACGGTTTTCTAGTGGTGATGAAGGAGAGTCGGACCAAACTGCAGCGTGTCGATTGCGATCCATATTTATTAAACAAAACGTAAACACGACTAAACACTAAACACTACAAAACAATAAACGTAATGAAAACCGAAAACAGCCTATCTAGTGCAAACTAACAGAGAGTACAAGTAAGACACTAAGGACAATCACCCACGACAAACTCAAGAATATGGCTGCCTAAATATGGTTCCCAATCAGAGACAACGATAAGCACCTGCCTCTGATTGAGAACCACTCCAGACAGCCATAGACCTTGCTAGACAACCCACTAAGCTACAATCCCAATACCACCACCAAAACCCCAAGACAAACACACCACAATTACAAAAACCCCATGCCACACCCTGGCCTGACCAAATACATAAAGATAAACACAAAATACTTTGACCAGGGCGTGACAATA
>NW_024604937.1:0-3982 GCF_018296145.1 Oncorhynchus tshawytscha | reverse complement strand
TAACGGTTTTCTAGTGGTGATGAAGGAGAGTCGGACCAAACTGCAGCGTGTCGATTGCGATCCATGTTTAATATAACAAAGAAACACGAACTTACAAAAAAACAATAAACGAAACCGAAACAGCCTATCTGGTGCAAACTAACAACGAGTACACATAGGACACTAAGGACAATCACCCACGACAAACTCAAAGAATATGGCTGCCTAAATATGGTTCCCAATCAGAGACAACGATAAGCACCTGCCTCTGATTGAGAACCACTCCAGACAGCCATAGACCTTGCTAGACAACCCACTAAGCTACAATCCCAATACCACCACCAAAACCCCAAGACAAACACACCACAATTACAAAAACCCCATGCCACACCCTGGCCTGACCAAATACATAAAGATAAACACAAAATACTTTGACCAGGGCGTGACAGAACCCCCCCCCTAAGGTGCGGACTCCCGAACGCACCTCAAAACAATAGGGAGGGTCCGGGTGGGCGTCTGTCCATGGTGGCGGCTCCGGCGCGGGACGTGGACCCCACTCCTTTAATGTCTTAGTCCCCTCTCCCTTCGTCCCTGGATAGTCCACCCTCGCCGCCGACCATGGCCTAGTAGTCCTCACCCAGAACCCCACTGGACTGAGGAACAGATCGGGACTGAAGGACAGCTCGGGACCGAGGCAGCTCGGGACTGAGGGGAAGCTCGGGAGTGAGAGAAAGCTCAGGAGTGAGAGAAAGCTCAGGAGTGAGAGAAAGCTCAGGAGTGAGAGAAAGCTCAGGAGTGAGAGGAAGCTCAGGAGTGAGAGGAAGCTCAGGAGTGAGAGGAAGCTCAGGAGTGAGAGGAAGCTCAGGCAGGTAGATAGATCTACCAGCTCCTGGCTGGCTGGTGGTTTCAGCAGATCCTGGCTGACTGGCAGATCCTGGCTGACTGGCAGATCTGGAAGAGTCTGGTTGACTGGCAGATCTGGAAGAGTCTGGTTGACTGGCAGATCTGGAAGAGTCTGGTTGACTGGCAGATCTGGAAGAGTCTGGTTGACTGGCAGATCTGGAAGAGTCTGGTTGACTGGCAGATCTGGAAGAGTCTGGTTGACTGGCAGATCTGGAAGAGTCTGGCTGACTGGCAGATCTGGAAGAGTCTGGCAGACTGGCGATGCTGGGCAGACCGGCGGCGCCGGGCAGACTGGCGGCGCCGGGCAGACTGGCGGCGCCGGGCAGACTGGCGACGCTGGGCAGACTGGCGACGCTGGGCAGACTGGCGGTGCTGGGCAGACTGACGACGCTGGGCAGACTGACGACGCTGGGCAGACTGGCGGTGCTGGGCAGACTGGCGATGCTGGGCAGACTGGCGATGCTGGGCAGACTGGCGATGCTGGGCAGACTGGCGATGCTGGGCAGACTGATGGCGCTGGGCAGACTGGCGATGCTGGGCAGACTGGGGGGCACTGGCGGCGCTGGGCAGACTGGCGGCACTAGCTGCTCCATATAGGCTGACAGCTCTGGCGGCTTCTTACAGACTGACCGCTCTGGCGGCTCCGTGCTGACTGGCAGCTCCTTGCAGACTGGCAGCTCCTTGCAGACTGGCAGCTCCTTACAGACTGACAGCTCCGTGCAGACTGACAGCTCCGTGCAGACTGACAGCTCCGTGCAGACTGGCTGCTCCATGCAGACTGGCTGCTCCATGCAGACTGACAGCTCTGGCTGCTTCATGCAGACTGACAGCTCTGGCTGCTCCATGTAGACTGGCTGCTTCATGCAGACTGGCAGCTCGGGCTGCTTCATGTAGACTGACAGCTCTGGCTGCTCCATGCGGACTGACAGCTCTGGCTGCTCCATGTAGACTGACTGCTTCATGCAGACTGGCAGCTCGGGCTGCTTCATGTAGACTGACAGCTCTGGCTCCTCCATGCAGACTGACAGCTCTGACTGCTCCATGCAGACTGACAGCTCTGGCTGCTTCATGCAGACTGGCAGCTCTGGCTGCTCTATGTAGACTGGCTGCTTCATGCAGACTGGCAGCTCGGGCTGCATCATGTAGACTGACAGCTCTGGCTGCTCCATGCGGACTGACAGCTCTGGCTGCTCCATGCAGACTGACAGCTCTGGCTGCTCCATGCAGACTGACAGCTCTGGCTGCTCCATGCGGACTGACAGCTCTGGCTGCTCCATGTAGACTAGCTGCTTCATGCAGACTGGCAGCTCAGGCTGCTTCATGTAGACTGACAGCTCACGGCTGCTCCATGTAGACTGGCTGCTTCATGCAGACTGGCAGCTCAGGCTGCTTCATGTAGACTGACAGCTCTGGCTGCTCCATGCAGACTGACAGCTCTGACTGCTCATGCAGACTGACAGCTCTGGCTGCTTCATGCAGACTGGCAGCTCTGGCTAAAGCTAGGGCAGCGGGGAGACTCCTGCAGCGCTGTGTCGGAGGAAGGCTCTGGCTGCGCTAAACAGGCGGGAAGACTCCGGCAGCGCTGGAGATGAGGAAAGCTCTAACAGCGCTAGATAAGGTGAGACTCCGCAGCGCAGGAGAGGAGAAAGGCTCTGGCTGCGCTAAACAGGCGGGAGGCTCTAGGCAGCGCTAATAGAGGAGGAAGGCTCTGGCTGCGCTGAACAGGCGGGAGGGCTCCGGCAGCGCTGTAGAGGAGAAAGGCTCTGGCTGCGCTGAACAGGCGGGAGGCTCCGGCAGCGCTGTAGAGGAGGAAGGCTCTGGCTGCGCCCAAACAGGGCGGGAGACTCAGCAGCGCAGGAGAGGAGAAAAGCGCTGGCTGCGCTGAACAGGCGAGGCACACTGAAGGCCTGGTGCGTGGTGCTGGAACTGGTGGTACTGGATCGAGGACACGCACAGGAAGCCTGGTGCGGGGAGCTGCTACCGGAGGGCTGGGGTGTGGAGGTGGTACTGGATAGACCGGACCGTGCAGGCCTCTGGAGCTCTTGAGCACCAGAGCCTGCCCAACCTTCCACCTGGCTCAGTGCCACTCTAGCCCGGCCTCGATACGAGGAGCTGGAATATACCGAACCGGGCTGTGCACCCGCACTGGAGACACCGTGCGCTCCACAGCATAACACGGTGCCTGCCCGGTCTCTCCAGCCCCCCGGTAAGCACAGGGAGTTTGCGCAGGTCTCCTACCTGGCATAGCCATACTCCCTGTAAGCCCCCCCCAAGAAATTTTTGGGGCTGACTCTCGGGCTTCCATCCGCTCTGCCGTGCTAGCTCCTCATAATGCCGCCTCTCTGCTTTTGCTGCCTCCAGCTCGGCTTTGGGGCGACAATAATCTCCAGGCTCATTCCAGGGTCCTTTACCGTCCAATTCCTCCTCCCATGTCCATATCTCCAGGTGGTGCAACCTCTCCCACTGTAGCTGCTGCTGCTCCTGCTGCTGCTGCCTCTGTTGCCTCTTCTCCTGTTGCTCCTTTGGGCGGCTACACTCCCCTGGTTTAGCCCAGGGTCCTCTCCCGTCGAAGATCTCCTCCCATGACCAGAAATCCTTGGTGAGCATCTCCTTTTTCGGCTGCTCCTGCCTGTTGACACGCCGCTTGGTCCGTTGGTGGTGGGTGATTCTGTAACGGTTTTCTAGTGGTGATGAAGGAGAGTCGGACCAAACTGCAGCGTGTCGATTGCGATCCATGTTTAATATAACAAAGAAACACGAACTTACAAAAAAACAATAAACGAAACCGAAACAGCCTATCTGGTGCAAACTAACAACGAGTACACATAGGACACTAAGGACAATCACCCACGACAAACTCAAAGAATATGGCTGCCTAAATATGGTTCCCAATCAGAGACAACGATAAGCACCTGCCTCTGATTGAGAACCACTCCAGACAGCCATAGACCTTGCTAGACAACCCACTAAGCTACAATCCCAATACCACCACCAAAACCCCAAGACAAACACACCACAATTACAAAAACCCCCATGCCACACCCTGGCCTGACCAAATACATAAAGATAAACACAAAATACTTTGACCAGGGCGTGACAG
>NW_024604936.1:0-3982 GCF_018296145.1 Oncorhynchus tshawytscha | reverse complement strand
ATTTAATGGGTATTTACCATTTCAGCATCACTGTGCCAATTTAATGGGTATTTACCAACGTTTCGGCATCACTGTGCCAATTTAATGGGTATTTGCCAACGTTTCGGCATCACTGTTGTAACGGTTTTCTAGTGGTGATGAAGGAGAGTCGGACCAAACTGCAGCGTGTCGATTGCGATCCATATTTATTAAACAAAATGTAAACACGACTAAACACTAAACACTACAAAACAATAAACGTAATGAAAACCGAAAACAGCCTATCTAGTGCAAACTAACAGAGAGTACAAGTAAGACACTAAGGACAATCACCCACGACAAACTCAAAGAATATGGCTGCCTAAATATGGTTCCCAATCAGAGACAACGATAAGCACCTGCCTCTGATTGAGAACCACTCCAGACAGCCATAGACCTTGCTAGACAACCCACTAAGCTACAATCCCAATACCACCACCAAAACCCCAAGACAAACACACCACAATTACAAAACCCCATGCCACACCCTGGCCTGACCAAATACATAAAGATAAACACAAAATACTTTGACCAGGGCGTGACAGAACCCCCCCACTAAGGTGCGGACTCCCGAACGCACCTCAAAACAATAGGGAGGGTCCGGGTGGGCGTCTGTCCATGGTGGCGGCTCCGGCGCGGGACGTGGACCCCACTCCTTTAATGTCTTAGTCCCCTCTCCCTTCGTCCCTGGATAGTCCACCCTCGCCGCCGACCATGGCCTAGTAGTCCCCACCCAGAACCCCACTGGACTGAGGAGCAGATCGGGACTGAAGGACAGCTCGGGACCGAGGCAGCTCGGGACTGAGGGGAAGCTCGGGAGTGAGAGAAAGCTCAGGAGTGAGAGAAAGCTCAGGAGTGAGAGGAAGCTCAGGAGTGAGAGGAAGCTCAGGAGTGAGAGGAAGCTCAGGAGTGAGAGGAAGCTCAGGAGTGAGAGGAAGCTCAGGCAGGTAGATAGATCTACCAGCTCCTGGCTGGCTGGTGGTTTCAGCAGATCCTGGCTGACTGGCAGATCCTGGCTGACTGGCAGATCCTGGCTGACTGGCAGATCTGGAAGAGTCTGGTTGACTGGCAGATCTGGAAGAGTCTGGTTGACTGGCAGATCTGGAAGAGTCTGGCTGACTGGCAGATCTGGAAGAGTCTGGCTGACTGGCAGATCTGGAAGAGTCTGGCTGACTGGCAGATCTGGAAGAGTCTGGCTGACTGGCAGATCTGGAAGAGTCTGGCTGACTGGCAGATCTGGAAGAGTCTGGCTGACTGGCAGATCTGGCGGCGCTGGGCAGACTGGCGGCGCTGGGCAGACTGGCGGCGCTGGGCAGACTGGCGGCGCTGGGCAGACTGGCGGCGCTGGGCAGACTGGCGATGCTGGGCAGACTGGCGGCGCTGGGCAGACTGGCGGCGCTGGGCAGACTGGCGGCGCTGGGCAGACTGGCGGTGCTGGGCAGACTGGCGACGCTGGGCAGACTGACGACGCTGGGCAGACTGGCGGTGCTGGGCAGACTGGCGATGCTGGGCAGACTGGCGATGCTGGGCAGACTGACGGCGCTGGGCAGACTGGCGACGCTGGGCAGACTGGGGCACTGGCGGCGCTGGGCAGACTGGCGGCACTAGCTGCTCCATATAGGCTGACAGCTCTGGCGGCTTCTTACAGACTGACTGCTCTGGCGGCTCCGTGCTGACTGGCAGCTCCTTGCAGACTGGCAGCTCCTTACAGACTGACAGCTCCGTGCAGACTGACAGCTCCGTGCAGACTGACAGCTCCTTGCAGACTGGCAGCTCCATGCAGACTGGCAGCTCCATGCAGACTGGCGGCTCCATGCAGACTGGCTGCTCTATGCAGACTGACAGCTCTGGCTGCTCCATGCAGACTGACAGCTCTGGCTGCTCCTTGCAGACTGGCAGCTCTGGCTGCGCTGAACAAGCGGGAGACTCCGGCAGCGTAGGAGAGGAGAAAGGTTCTGGCTGCGCTAAACAGGCGGGAGGCTCCGGCAGCGCTGTAGAGGAGGAAGGCTCTGGCTGCGCTAAACAGGCGGGAGACTCCGGCAGCGCTGGAGATGAGGAAGGCTCTAACAGCGCTAGATAGGCGGGAGACTCCGGCAGCGCAGGAGAGGAGAAAGGCTCTGGCTGCGCTAAACAGGCGCGAGGCTCCGGCAGCGCTGTAGAGGAGGAAGGCTCTGGCTGCGCTGAACAGGCGAGGCACACTGAAGGCCTGGTGCGTGGTGCTGGAACTGGTGGTACTGGATCGAGGACACGCACAGGAAGCCTGGTGCGGGGCTGCTACCGGAGGGCTGGGGTGTGAAGGTGGTACTGGATAGACCGGACCGTGCAGGCGCACTGGAGCTCTTGAGCACCGAGCCTGCCCAACCTTACCTGGCTCGATGCCCACTCTAGCCCGGCCGATACGAGGAGCTGGAATATACCGAACCGGGCTGTGCACCCGCACTGGAGACACCGTGCGCTCCACAGCATAACACGGTGCCTGCCCGGTCTCTCCAGCCCCCCGGTAAGCACAGGGAGTTTGCGCAGGTCTCCTACCTGGCATAGCCATACTCCCTGTGAGTCGCCCCCCCAAGAAATTTTTGGGGCTGACTCTCGGGCTTCCATCCGCTCTGCCGTGCTAGCTCCTCATAATGCCGCCTCTCTGCTTTTGCTGCCTCCAGCTCGGCTTTGGGGCGACAATAATCTCCAGGCTCATTCCAGGGTCCTTTACCGTCCAATTCCTCCTCCCATGTCCATATCTCCAGGTGGTGCAACCTCTCCCACTGTAGCTGCTGCTGCTCCTGCTGCTGCTGCCTCTGTTGCCTCTTCTCCTGTTGCTCCTTTGGGCGGCTACACTCCCCTGGTTTAGCCCAGGGTCCTCTCCCGTCGAGGATTTCCTCCCATGTCCAGAAATCCTTATTTAGCATCTCCTTTTTCGGCTTCTCCTGCCTGTTGACACGCCGCTTGGTCCGTTGGTGGTGGGTGATTCTGTAACGGTTTTCTAGTGGTGATGAAGGAGAGTCGGACCAAACTGCAGCGTGTCGATTGCGATCCATATTTATTAAACAAAATGTAAACACGACTAAACACTAAACACTACAAAACAATAAACGTAATGAAAACCGAAAACAGCCTATCTAGTGCAAACTAACAGAGAGTACAAGTAAGACACTAAGGACAATCACCCACGACAAACTCAAAGAATATGGCTGCCTAAATATGGTTCCCAATCAGAGACAACGATAAGCACCTGCCTCTGATTGAGAACCACTCCAGACAGCCATAGACCTTGCTAGACAACCCACTAAGCTACAATCCCAATACCACCACCAAAACCCCAAGACAAACACACCACAATTACAAAACCCCATGCCACACCCTGGCCTGACCAAATACATAAAGATAAACACAAAATACTTTGACCAGGGCGTGACAACTGTGCCAATTTAATGGGTATTTACCAACGTTTCGGCATCACTGTGCCAATTTAATGGGTATTTACCAACGTTTCGGCATCACTGTGCCAATTTAATGGGTATTTACCAACGTTTCAGCATCACTGTGCCAATTTAATGGGTATTTACCAACGTTTCGGCATCACTGTGCCAATTTAATGGGTATTTACCAACGTTTCAGCATCACTGTGCCAATTTAATGGGTATTTACCAACTTTTCGGCATCACTGTGCCAATTTAATGGGTATTTACCAACGTTTCGGCATCACTGTGCCAATTTAATGGGTATTTACCAACGTTTCGGCATCACTGTGCCAATTTAATGGGTATTTACCAACGTTTCAGCATCACTGTGCCAATTTAATGGGTATTTACCAATGTTTCGGCATCACTGTGCCAATTTAATGGGTATTTACCAACGTTTCGGCATCACTGTGCCTTACTCAAGGGTGAGCAAATTGAGAAATCATGTGACTAAACTGAATAAAAAGAAGAATGATCTACTCTATGAAACAAAGATAAATGACATAAAG
>NW_024604935.1:0-3982 GCF_018296145.1 Oncorhynchus tshawytscha | reverse complement strand
TGGCATGGGGTTTTGTAATTGTGGTGTGTTTGTCTTGGGGTTTTGGTGGTGGTATTGGGATTGTAGCTTAGTGGGTTGTCTAGCAAGGTCTATGGCTGTCTGGAGTGGTTCTCAATCAGAGGCAGGTGCTTATCGTTGTCTCTGATTGGGAACCATATTTAGGCAGCCATATTCTTTGAGTTTGTCGTGGGTGATTGTCCTTAGTGTCTTACTTGTACTCTCTGTTAGTTTGCACTAGATAGGCTGTTTTCGGTTTTCATTACGTTTATTGTTTTGTAGTGTTTAGTGTTTAGTCGTGTTTACGTTTTGTTTAATAAATATGGATCGCAATCGACACGCTGCAGTTTGGTCCGACTCTCCTTCATCACCACTAGAAAACCGTTACAGAATCACCCACCACCAACGGACCAAGCAGCGTGTTAACAGGCAGGAACCACAGGAGAGGCAACAGAGGCAGCAGCAGCAGGAGCAGCAGCAGCTGCAGTGGGAGAGGCTGCACCACCTGGAGAAATGGACATGGGAGGAAGAACTGGACGGTAAAGGACCCTGGGCTCAGCCTGGAGAATATCGCCGCCCCAAGGAAGAACTGGAGGCGGCGAAAGCTGAAGGCGCAGATATGAGGAGGCAGCACGGCGTAGCGGATGGAAGCCTGAGAATCAGCCCCAAAAATTTCTTGGGGGGCTCAGGGAGAGTGTGGCAGAGTCAGGAGTCAGACCTGAGCCAACTCTCCCTGTTTATCGTGAGGAGCCAAGGAGGAGACCAGAACCAGAGACTGTGAAGGAGTTAATGGGGAAATTGGAGGAGAGAGAAATGAGGGAGTTGCTGTGTTGGTGCTTTTTGCATGGAATTCGCCCGACGGAACGTGTTGGGGATTTGATGGCACCTGGGTTAGCGCTCCATACTCGTCCTGAGGTGCGTGTTAGTCGGCTGGTGAAGTTGGTGCCAGCCTCACGCACCAGGCCTCCTGTGCACATCCCTAGCCTTGCACATCCTGTGCCAACACTGCTCTCAAGATCTCCAGTACGCCTTCACGGTCTAGCCCATCCTGTGCTACCTCCACACTCCAGTCCTCCGGTAGCAGCTCCCCGCTCCAGGCTTCCTGTGCGTGTCCTCGATCCAGTACCACCAGTTCCAGCACCATGCACCAGGCCTTCAGTGTGCCTTGCCTGTTCAGCGCAGCCAGCGCTTTTCTCCTCTCCTGCGCTGCTGGAGTCTCCCGCCTGTTTAGCGCAGCCAGAGCCTTTCTCCTCTACAGCGCTGCCGGATCCTCCCGCCTGTTCAGCGCAGCCAGAGCCTTCCTCCTCTACAGCGCTGCCGGAGCCTCCCGCCTGTTTAGCGCAGCCAGAGCCTTTCTCCTCTCCTACGCTGCCGGAGTCTCCCGCCTGTTCAGCGCAGCCAGAGCTGCCAGCCTGCATGGAGAAGCCAGAGCTGCCAGCCTGCATGGAGCAGCCAGAGCTGTCAGTCCAGCCAGAGCTGTCAGTCCGCATAGAGCAGCCAGAGATGTCAGTCTGCATGGAGCAGCCAGAGATGTCAGTCTGCATGGAGCAGCCAGAGATGTCAGTCTGCATGGAGCAGCCAGAGATGTCAGTCTGCATGGAGCAGCCAGAGCTGTCAGTCTGCATGGAGCAGCCAGAGCTGCCAGTCTGCAAGGAGCAGCCAGAGCTGTCAGTCTGCATGGAGCAGCCAGAGCTGTCAGTCTGCATGGAGCAGCCAGAGCTGCCAGTCTGCATGGAGCAGCCAGTCTGCATGGAGCAGCAGAGCTGCCAGTCTGCATGGAGCAGCCAGAGCTGCCAGTCTGCATGGAGCAGCCAGAGCTGCCAGTCTGCATGAAGCAGCCAGAGCTGTCAGTCTGCATGGAGCAGCCAGAGCTGCCAGTCTGCATGGAGCTGCCAGTCTGCAAGGAGCAGCCAGAGCTGTCAGTCTACATGAAGCAGCCCGAGCTGCCAGTCTGCATGAAGCAGCCAGTCTACATGGAGCAGCCAGAGCTGCCAGTCTGCATGAAGCAGCCAGAGCTGTCAGTCTGCATGGAACAGTCAGAGCTGTCAGTCTGCATGGAGCAGCCAGAGCTGTCAGTCTACATGAAGCAGCCCGAGCTGCCAGTCTGCATGAAGCAGTCAGTCTACATGGAGCAGCCAGAGCTGTCAGTCCGCATGGAGCAGCCAGAGCTGTCAGTCTACATGAAGCAGCCCGAGCTGCCAGTCTGCATGAAGCAGCCAGTCTACATGGAGCAGCCAGAGATGTCAGTCTGCATGAAGCAGCCAGAGCTGTCAGTCTGCATGGAGCAGCCAGTCTGCATGGAGCAGCCAGTCTGCATGGAGCTGCCAGTCTGCATGGAGCTGCCAGTCTGCATGGAGCTGCCAGTCTGCAAGGAGCTGTCAGTCTGCACGGAGCTGTCAGTCTGCAGTCGGAGCTGCCAGTCTGTAAGGAGCTGCCAGTCTGCAAGGAGCTGCCAGTCAGCACGGAGCCGCCAGAGCGGTCAGTCTGTAAGAAGCCGCCAGAGCTGTCAGCCTATATGGAGCAGCTAGTGCCGCCAGTCTGCCCAGCGCCGCCAGTGCCCCCAGTCTGCCCAGCGTCGCCAGTCTGCCCAGCGCCGTCAGTCTGCCCAGCAGTCGCCAGTCTGCCCAGCGTCGCCAGTCTGCCCAGCGTCCCAGTCTGCTGCCAGCATCGCCAGTCTGCCCAGCATCGCCAGTCTGCCCAGCATCGCCAGTCTGCCCAGCGTCGTCCAGTCTGCCCAGCGTCGTCAGTCTGCCCAGCGTCGTCAGTCTGCCCAGCGTCGCCAGTCTGCCCAGCACCGTATGCCCAGCGCCGCCAGTCTGCCCAGCGCCGCCAGTCTGCCCAGCACCGCCAGTCTGCCCAGCATCGCCAGTCTGCCCAGCGCCGCCAGTCTGCCCAGCGCCGCCAGATCTGCCAGTCAGCCAGACTCTTCCAGATCTGCCAGTCAACCAGACTCTTCCAGATCTGCCAGTCAACCAGACTCTTCCAGATCTGCCAGTCAACCAGACTCTTCCAGATCTGCCAGTCAGCCAGGATCTTCCAGATCTGCCAGTCAGCCAGGATCTGCCAGTCAGCCAGGATCTGCTGAAACCACCAGCCAGCCAGGAGCTGGTAGATCTATCTACCTGCCTGCCTGAGCTTCCTCTCAGCCTGAGCTTCCTCTCACTCCTGAGCTTCCTCTCACTCCTGAGCTTCCTCTCACTCCTGAGCTTCCTCTCACTCCTGAGCTTCCTCTCACTCCTGAGCTTCCTCTCACTCCTGAGCTTCCTCTCACTCCTGAGCTTCCTCTCACTCCTGAGCTTTCTCTCACTCCTGAGCTTTCTCTCACTCCCGCTTTCTCTCACTCCTGCTTCCCCTCAGTCCCGAGCTGCCTCGGTCCCGAGCTGTCCTTCAGTCCCGATCTGCTCCTCAGTCCAGTGGGGTTCTGGGTGGGGACTACTAGGCCATGGTCGGCGGCGAGGGTGGACTATCCAGGGACGAAGGGAGGGGGACTAAGACATTAAAGGAGTGGGGTCCACGTCCCGCGCCGGAGCCGCCACCATGGACAGACGCCCACCCGGACCCTCCCTATTGTTTTGAGGTGCGTTCGGGAGTCCGCACCTTAGGGGGGTTCTGTCACGCCCTGGTCAAAGTATTTTGTGTTTATCTTTATGTATTTGGTCAGGCCAGGGTGTGGCATGGGGTTTTGTAATTGTGGTGTGTTTGTCTTGGGGTTTTGGTGGTGGTATTGGGATTGTAGCTTAGTGGGTTGTCTAGCAAGGTCTATGGCTGTCTGGAGTGGTTCTCAATCAGAGGCAGGTGCTTATCGTTGTCTCTGATTGGGAACCATATTTAGGCAGCCATATTCTTTGAGTTTGTCGTGGGTGATTGTCCTTAGTGTCTTACTTGTACTCTCTGTTAGTTTGCACTAGATAGGCTGTTTTCGGTTTTCATTACGTTTATTGTTTTGTAGTGTTTAGTGTTTAGTCGTGTTTACGTTTTGTTTAAT
>NW_024604934.1:0-3981 GCF_018296145.1 Oncorhynchus tshawytscha | reverse complement strand
GGTACAGAGGAGTAGATCCTATCAGTGATGGTACAGAGGAGTAGATCCTATCAGTGTTGGTACAGAGATATAGAGGAGTAGATCCTATCAGTGATGGTACAGAGGAGTAGATCCTATCAGTGCTGGTACAGAGATATAGAGGAGTAGATCCTATCAGTGATGGTACAGAGGAGTAGATCCTATCAGTGATGGTACAGAGGAGTAGATCCTATCAGTGGTGGTACAGAGGAGTAGATCCTATCTGTGTTGGTACAGAAGAGTAGATCCTATCAGTGTTAGTACAGAGGAGTAGATCCTATCAGTGTTGGTACAGAGATATAGAGGAGTAGATCCTATCAGTGTTGGTACAGAGATATAGAGGAGTAGATCCTATCAGTGATGGTACAGAGGAGTAGATCCTATCAGTGATGGTACAGAGGAGTAGATCCTATCAGTGACGGTACAGAGGAGTAGATCCTATAAGTCATGGTACAGAGGAGTAGATCCTATCAGTGGTGGTACAGAGGAGTAGATCCTATCTGTGTTGGTACAGAGGAGTAGATCCTATCAGTGTTAGTACATAGGAGTAGATCCTATCAGTGTTGGTACAGAGATATAGAGGAGTAGATCCTATCAGTGTTGGTACAGAGATATAGAGGAGTAGATCCTATCAGTGATGGTACAGAGGAGTAGATCCTATCAGTGCTGGTACAGAGATATAGAGGAGTAGATCCTATCAGTGATGGTACAGAGGAGTAGATCCTATCAGTGATGGTACAGAGGAGTAGATCCTATCAGTGATGGTACAGAGATATAGAGGAGTAGATCCTATCAGTGTTGGTACAGAGGAGTGGATCCTATCAGTGATGGTACAGAGGAGTAGATCCTATCAGTGATGGTACAGAGGAGTAGATCCTATCAGTGATGGTACAGAGGAGTAGATCCTATCAGTGATGGTACAGAGGAGTAGATCCTATCAGTGATGGTACAGAGGAGTAGATCCTATCAGTGATGGTACAGAGGAGTAGATCCTATCAGTGATGGTACAGAGGAGTAGATCCTATCGGTGATGGTACAGAGGAGTAGATCCTATCAGTGATGGTACAGTGGAGTAGATCCTATCAGTGATGGTACAGAGGAGTAGATCCTATCAGTGATGGTACAGAGGAGTAGATCCTATCAGTGATGGTACAGAGGAGTAGATCCTATCAGTGATGGTACAGAGGTAGATCCTATCAATTGCTGGTATGGAGATATGAGGGTGATCTTCTCCAGTGCCGGTACATTGGGTAGATCTATCAGTGGTACAGAGGTAGATCTATCAGTTATGGTATAGAGGTATGAGGAGTAGGTCTATCAGTCATGGTACAGAGGAGTAGATCCTATCGGTGTTGGTACAGGAATATGGGGTAGTCTATGGTGATGGTACAGAGGTAGATCCTATCAGTGATGGTGCGGAGATATAGAGGAGTAGATCTATCAGTGATGGTACAGAGGAGTAGGATCCTATCAGTGATGGTACAGAGATATAGAGGAGTAGATCCTATCAGTGATGGTACAGAGGAGTAGATCCTATCAGTGTTGGTACAGAGATATAGAGGAGTAGATCCTATCAGTGATGGTACATTGGGAGTAGATCCTATCAGTGCTGGTATGGAGATATAGAGGAGTAGATCCTATCAGTGTTGGTACAGAGGAGTAGATCCTATCAGTATGGTACAGGAGATATAGAGGAGTAGATCCTATCAGTGGGTAGAGGGAGTAGATCCTATCAGTTATTTTACAGAGGTACAGTGGAGTAGATCCTATCAGTGATTTTACAGAGGAGTAGATCCTATCAGTGATGGTACAGGAGTAGATCCTATCAGTGATGGTACAGAGGGTAGATCCTATCCCAGTGATGGTATAGAGGTAGATCCTATCAGTGCTGGTATGGAGATAGAGGTAGATCCTATCAGTGGTGGTACAGTGGGTAAGTCATATCAGTGATGGTACAGGATATAGAGGTAGATCCTATCAGTGTTGGTACAGTGGAGTAGATCCTATCAGTGATGGTACAGAGGTAGATCCCTATCAGTTATGGTAGCAGGTATAGAGGAGTAGATCTATCAGTCTGGTACAGAAGGTGATCCTATCAGTGTTGGTACAGAGATATAGAGAGTAGATCCTGTCAGTGATGGTACGAAGGATAGATCCTATCAGTGATGAGTGCGGAATATAGAGGTAGATCCTATCAGTGATGGTACAGAGGAGTAGATCCTATCAGTGTTGGTACAGAGATATAGAGGAGTAGATCCTATCAGTATGGTACAGTGATGGCTGGTATGGAGATATAGAGGAGTAGATCCTATCAGTGCTGGTACAGAGATAGATATCAGATGGTACAGAAGGTAGATCCTATCAGTGATGGGTATAGAGGAGTAGATCCTATCAGTCATGGTAGTGATGGTACAGAGGAGAGGTAGATCCTATCAGTGATGGTACAGAGATATAGTAGATCCTATCAGTGTTGGTACAGAGATATAGAGGAGTAGATCCTATCAGTGATGGTACAGAGGAGTAGATCCTATCAGTGCTGGTACAGAGATATAGAGGAGTAGATCCTATCAGTGACGGTACAGAGGAGTAGATCCTATAAGTCATGGTACAGAGGAGTAGATCCTATCAGTGATGGTACAGAGGAGTAGATCCTATCAGTGATGGTACAGAGGAGTAGATCCTATCAGTGATGGTACAGAGGAGTAGATCCTATCAGTGATGGTACAGAGGAGTAGATCCTATCAGTGATGGTACAGAGGAGTAGATCCTATCAGTGATGGTACAGAGGAGTAGATCCTATCAGTGATGGTACAGAGGAGTAGATCCTATCAGTGATGGTACAGAGGAGTAGATCCTATCAGTGATGGTACAGAGGAGTAGATCCTATCAGTGATGGTACAGAGGAGTAGATCCTATCAGTGATGGTATAGAGGAGTAGATCCTATCAGTGCTGGTATGGAGATATAGAGGAGTAGATCCTATCAGTGGTGTACAGTGGAGATTCACATCAGTGATGGCACAGAGATATAGAGGAGTAGATCCGTCAGTGCTGGTACAGTGGAGATCCTATCAGTGATGGCACAGAGGAGTAGATCCTATCGCTTATGGTACAGAGGCATAGAGTGAGCAGATCCTATCAGTCATGGTACAGAGGAGTAGATCCTATCAGTGTTGGTACAGAGATATAGAGGAGTAGATCCTATCAGTGATGGTACACAGAGGAGAGATCCTATCAGTGATGGTACGGGAGATAGAGGAGTAGATCCTATCAGTGATGATACAGAGGAGCAGATCCTCATCAGTGCTGGTACAGAGATATAGAGGAGTAGATCCTATCAGTGATGGTACAGAGGGAGTAGATCCTATCAGTGCTGGTATGGAGATATAGAGGAGCAGGATCCTCTATCAGTGCTGGTACATTGGGTAGATCCTATCAGTGATGGTACAGAGATAGGAGTAGGTCTATCAGTTATGGTATAGAGGTATAGAGGAGTAGATCCTATCAGTGATGGTACAGAGGAGTAGATCCTATCAGTGTTGGTACAGAGATATAGAGAGTAGATCCTATCAGTGATGGTACAGAGGAGTAGATCCTATCAGTGATGGTACGGAGATATAGAGGAGTAGATCCTATCAGTGATGGTACAGAGGAGTAGATCCTATCAGTGTTGGTACAGAGATATAGAGGAGTAGATCCTATCAGTGATGGTACAGAGGAGTAGATCCTATCAGTGCTGGTATGGAGATATAGAGGAGTAGATCCTATCAGTGCTGGTACATTGGAGTAGATCCTATCAGTGATGGTACAGAGATATAGAGGAGTAGATCCTATCAGTGTTGGTACAGAGGAGTAGATCCTATCAGTTATGGTACAGAGGTACAGTGGAGTAGATCCTATCAGTGATTTTACAGAGGAGTAGATCCTATCAGTGATGGTACAGAGGAGTAGATCCTATCAGTGAT
>NW_024604933.1:0-3981 GCF_018296145.1 Oncorhynchus tshawytscha | reverse complement strand
TGTCACGCCCCTGGTCAAAGTATTTTGTGTTTATCTTTATGTATTTGGTCAGGCCAGGGTGTGGCATGGGGTTTTTGTAATTGTGGTGTGTTTGTCTTGGGGTTTTGGTGGTGGTATTGGGATTGTAGCTTAGTGGGTTGTCTAGCAAGGTCTATGGCTGTCTGGAGTGGTTCTCAATCAGAGGCAGGTGCATTGTTTTTGTAAGTTCGTGTTTCTTTGTTATATTAAACATGGATCGCAATCGACACGCTGCAGTTTGGTCCGACTCTCTTTCATCACCACTAGAAAACCGTTACAGAATCACCCACCACCAACGGACCAAGCGGCGTGTCAACAGGCAGGAGCAGCCGAAAAAGGAGATGCTCACCAAGGATTTCTGGTCATGGGAGGAGATCTTCGACGGGAGAGGACCCTGGGCTAAACCAGGGGAGTGTAGCCGCCAAAGGAGCAACAGGAGAAGAGGCAACAGAGGCAGCAGCAGCAGGAGCAGCAGCAGCTACAGTGGGAGAGGTTGCACCACCTGGAGTTATGGACATGGGAGGAGGAATTGGACGGTAAAGGACCCTGGAATGAGCCTGAGATTATTGTCGCCCAAAGCCGAGCTGGAGGCAGCAAAAGCAGAGAGGCGGCATTATGAGGAGCTAGCACGGCAGAGCGGATGGAAGCCCGAGAGTCAGCCCCAAAATTTCTTGGGGGGCTCACAGGGAGTATGGCTATGCCAGGTAGGAGACCTGCGCAAGCTCCCTGTGCTTACCGGAGGGCTGGAGAGACCGGGCAGGCACCGTGTTATGCTGTGGAGCGCACGGTGTCTCCAGTACGGGTGCACAGCCCGGTTCGGTATATTCCAGCTCCGCGTATCGGCCGGGCTAGATTGAGCGTCGAGCCAAATGCCATGAAGCCGGCTCTACGCATCTGGTCCCCAGTGCGTCTCCTTGGGCCGGCTTACATGGCACCAGCCTTGCGCTCGGTGTCTCCGGTTCGCCTGCATAGCCCAGTGCAGGCTATTCCACCTCGCCGCACTGGCAGGGCAACCGAGAGCATTCAACCAGGTAAGGTTGGGCAGGCTCGGTGCTCAAGAGCTCCAGTGCGCCTGCACGGTCCGGTCTATCCAGTACCACCTCCACACCCCAGCCCTCCGGTAGCAGCTCCCCGCACCAGGCTTCCTGTGCGTGTCCTCGATCCAGTACCACCAGTTCCAGCACCACGCACCAGGCCTTCAGTGTGCCTCGCCTGTTCAGCGCAGCCAGCGCTTTTCTCCTCTCCTGCGCTGCTGGAGTCTCCCGCCTGTTTAACGCAGCCAGAGCCTTCCTCCTCTACAGCGCTGCCGGAGCCTCCCGCCTGTTCAGCGCAGCCAGAGCCTTTCTCCTCTACAGCGCTGCCGGAGCCTCCCGCCTGTTCAGCGCAGCCAGAGCCTTCCTCCTCTAGCGCTGCCGGAGCCTCCCGCCTGTTTAGCGCAGCCAGAGCCTTTCTCCTCTCCTGCGCTGCCGGAGTCTCACGCCTATCTAGCGCTGTTAGAGCTTTCCTCATCTCCAGCGCTGCCGGAGTCTTCCGCCTGTTTAGCGCAGCCAGAGCCTTCCTCCGACACAGCGCTGCAGGAGTCTCCCGCCTGTTCAGCGCAGCCAGAGCTGCCAGTCTGCATGAAGCAGCCAGAGCTGTCAGTCTGCATGGAGCAGTCAGAGCTGTCAGTCTGCATGGAGCAGTCTGCATGGAGCAGCAGAGCTGTCAGTCTGCATGGAGCAGCCAGAGCTGTCAGTCTACATGAAGCAGCCCGAGCTGCCAGTCTGCATGAAGCAGCCAGTCTACATGGAGCAGCCAGAGCTGTCAGTCTACATGAAGCAGCCCGAGCTGCCAGTCTGCATGAAGCAGCCAGTCTACATGGAGCAGCCAGAGCTGTCAGTCCGCATGGAGCAGCCAGAGCTGTCAGTCCGCATGGAGCAGCCAGAGCTGTCAGTCTGCATGGAGCAGCCAGAGCTGTCAGTCCGCATGGAGCAGCCAGAGCTGTCAGTCTACATGAAGCAGCCCGAGCTGCCAGTCTGCATGAAGCAGCCAGTCTACATAGAGCAGCCAGAGCTGCCAGTCTGCATGAAGCAGCCAGAGCTGTCAGTCTGCATGGAGCAGTCAGAGCTGTCAGTCTGCATGGAGGAGCCAGAGCTGTCAGTCTACATGAAGCAGCCCGAGCTGCCAGTCTGCATGAAGCAGTCAGTCTACATGGAGCAGCCAGAGCTGTCAGTCCGCATGGAGCAGCCAGAGCTGTCAGTCTACATGAAGCAGCCCGAGCTGCCAGTCTGCATGAAGCAGCCAGTCTACATGGAGCAGCCAGAGCTGTCAGTCTGCATGAAGCAGCCAGAGCTGTCAGTCTGCATGGAGCAGCCAGTCTGCATGGAGCAGCCAGTCTGCACGGAGCTGTCAGTCTGCACGGAGCTGTCAGTCTGCACGGAGCTGTCAGTCTGTAAGGAGCTGCCAGTCTGCAAGGAGCTGCCAGTCTGCAAGGAGCTGCCAGTCAGCACGGAGCCGCCAGAGCGGTCAGTCTGTAAGAAGCCGCCAGAGCTGTCAGCCTATATGGAGCAGCTAGTGCCGCCAGTCTGCCCAGCGCCGCCAGTGCCCCCAGTCTGCCCAGCATCGCCAGTCTGCCCAGCGCCATCAGTCTGCCCAGCATCGCCAGTCTGCCCAGCATCGCCAGTCTGCCCAGCATCGCCAGTCTGCCCAGCATCGCCAGTCTGCCCAGCACCGCCAGTCTGCCCAGCGTCGTCAGTCTGCCCAGCGTCGTCAGTCTGCCCAGCACCGCCAGTCTGCCCAGCGCCGCCAGTCTGCCCAGCGTCGCCAGTCTGCCCGGCGCCGCCAGTCTGCCCGGGCGCCGCCAGTCTGCCCGGCGCCGCCGGTCTGCCCAGCATCGCCAGTCTGCCAGACTCTTCCAGATCTGCCAGTCAGCCAGACTCTTCCAGATCTGCCAGTCAACCAGACTCTTCCAGATCTGCCAGTCAACCAGACTCTTCCAGATCTGCCAGTCAACCAGACTCTTCCAGATCTGCCAGTCAACCAGACTCTTCCAGATCTGCCAGTCAACCAGACTCTTCCAGATCTGCCAGTCAACCAGACTCTTCCAGATCTGCCAGTCAGCCAGTCAGCCAGGATCTGCTGAAACCACCAGCCAGCCAGGAGCTGGTAGATCTATCGACCTGCCTGAGCTTCCTCTCACTCCTGAGCTTCCTCTCACTCCTGAGCTTCCTCTCACTCCTGAGCTTCCTCTCACTCCTGAGCTTCCCTCTCACTCCTGAGCTTTCTCTCACTCCTGAGCTTTCTCTCACTCCTGAGCTTTCTCTCACTCCTGAGCTTTCTCTCACTCCCGAGCTTCCCTCAGTCCCGAGCTGCCTCGGTCCCGAGCTGTCCTTCAGTCCCGATCTGTTCCTCAGTCCAGTGGGGTTCTGGGTGAGGACTACTAGGCCATGGTCGGCGGCGAGGGTGGACTATCCAGGGACGAAGGGAGAGGGGACTAAGACATTAAAGGAGTGGGGTCCACGTCCCCGCGCCGGAGCCGCCACCATGGACAGACGCCCACCCGGACCCTCCCTATTGTTTTGAGGTGCGTTCGGGAGTCCGCACCTTAGGGGGGTTCTGTCACGCCCTGGTCAAAGTATTTTGTGTTTATCTTTATGTATTTGGTCAGGCCAGGGTGTGGCATGGGGTTTTTGTAATTGTGGTGTGTTTGTCTTGGGGTTTTGGTGGTGGTATTGGGATTGTAGCTTAGTGGGTTGTCTAGCAAGGTCTATGGCTGTCTGGAGTGGTTCTCAATCAGAGGCAGGTGCTTATCGTTGTCTCTGATTGGGAACCATATTTAGGCAGCCATATTCTTTGAGTTTGTCGTGGGTGATTGTCCTTAGTGTCCTATGTGTACTCATTGTTAGTTTGCACCAGATAGGCTGTTTCGGTTTCGTTTATTGTTTTTTTGTAAGTTCGTGTTTCTTTGTTATATTAAACATGGAT
>NW_024604932.1:0-3980 GCF_018296145.1 Oncorhynchus tshawytscha | reverse complement strand
AGGGAATTATATATATGTACTGATACCATGACCCTCACTAAACAGGAAATAATATATATGTACTGATACCATGACCCTCACTAAACAGGAAGTACTATATATGTACTGATACCATGACCCTCACTAAACAGGAAATAATATATATGTACTGATACCATGACCCTCACTAAACAGGAAATACTATAGATGGATACCATGACCCTGAGAAATAATATGACCCATGACTAAAAATACAGAAAATACTATATATGTACTGAGACCATGTGTAACGGTTTTCTAGTGGTGATGAAAGAGAGTCGGACCAAACTGCAGCGTGTCGATTGCGATCCATGTTTAATATACCAAAGAAAACACGAACTTACAAAAAAACAATAAACGAAACCGAAACAGCCTATCTGGTGCAAACTAACAATGAGTACACATAGGACACTAAGGACAATCACCCACGACAAACTCAAAGAATATGGCTGCCTAAATATGGTTCCCAATCAGAGACAACGATAAGCACCTGCCTCTGATTGAGAACCACTCCAGACAGCCATAGACCTTGCTAGACAACCCATTAAGCTACAATCCCAATACCACCACCAAAACCCCAAGACAAACACACCACAATTTCAAAACCCCATGCCACACCCTGGCCTGACCAAATACATAAAAATAAACACAAAATACTTTGACCAGGGCGTGACAGAACCCCCCTAAGGTGCGGACTCCCGAACGCACCTCAAAACAATAGGGAGGGTCCGGGTGGGCGTCTGTCCATGGTGGCGGCTCCGGCGCGGGACGTGGACCCCACTCCTTTAATGTCTTAGTCCCCTCTCCCTTCGTCCCTGGATAGTCCACCCTCGCCGCCGACCATGGCCTAGTAGTCCTCACCCAGAACCCCACTGGACTGAGGAACAGATCGGGACTGAAGGACAGCTCGGGACCGAGGCAGCTCGGGACTGAGGGGAAGCTCGGGAGTGAGAGAAAGCTCAGGAGTGAGAGAAAGCTCAGGAGTGAGAGGAAGCTCAGGAGTGAGAGGAAGCTCAGGAGTGAGAGGAAGCTCAGGAGTGAGAGGAAGCTCAGGAGTGAGAGGAAGCTCAGGAGTGAAAGGAAGCTCAGGAGTGAGAGGAAGCTCAGGAGTGAGAGGAAGCTCAGGCAGGTAGATATCTCTACCAGCTCCTGGCTGGCTGGTGGTTTCAGCAGATCCTGGCTGACTGGCAGATCCTGGCTGACTGGCAGATCTGGAAGAGTCTGGTTGACTGGCAGATCTGGAAGAGTCTGGTTGACTGGCAGATCTGGAAGAGTCTGGTTGACTGGCAGATCTGGAAGAGTCTGGTTGACTGGCAGATCTGGAAAAGTCTGGCAGACTGGCGATGCTGGGCAGACCGGCGGCGCCGGGCAGACTGGCGGCGCCGGGCAGACTGGCGGTGCTGGGCAGACTGACGACGCTGGGCAGACTGACGACGCTGGGCAGACTGGCGGTGCTGGGCAGACTGGCGATGCTGGGCAGACTGGCGATGCTGGGCAGACTGGCGATGCTGGGCAGACTGGCGATGCTGGGCAGACTGATGGCGCTGGGCAGACTGGCGATGCTGGGCAGACTGGGGGCACTGGCGGCGCTGGGCAGACTGGCGGCACTAGCTGCTCCATATAGGCTGACAGCTCTGGCGGCTTCTTACAGACTGACCGCTCTGGCGGCTCCGTGCTGACTGGCAGCTCCGTGCAGACTGACAGCTCCGTGCAGACTGACAGCTCCGTGCAGACTGGCTGCTCCATGCAGACTGGCTGCTCCATGCAGACTGACAGCTCTGGCTGCTTCATGCAGACTGACAGCTCTGGCTGCTCCATGTAGACTGGCTGCTTCATGCAGACTGGCAGCTCGGGCTGCTTCATGTAGACTGACAGCTCTGGCTGCTCCATGCGGACTGACAGCTCTGGCTGCTCCATGTAGACTGACTGCTTCATGCAGACTGGCAGCTCGGGCTGCTTCCTGTAGACTGACAGCTCTGGCTCCTCCATGCAGACTGACAGCTCTGACTGCTCCATGCAGACTGACAGCTCTGGCTGCTTCATGCAGACTGGCAGCTCTGGCTGCTCTATGTAGACTGGCTGCTTCATGCAGACTGGCAGCTCGGGCTGCTTCATGTAGACTGACAGCTCTGGCTGCTCCATGCGGACTGACAGCTCTGGCTGCTCCATGCAGACTGACAGCTCTGGCTGCTCCATGCGGACTGACAGCTCTGGCTGCTCCATGCGGACTGACATCTCTGGCTGCTCCATGTAGACTGGCTGCTTCATGCAGACTGGCAGCTCGGGCTGCTTCATGTAGACTGACAGCTCTGGCTGCTCCATGCAGACTGACAGCTCTGACTGCTCCATGCAGACTGACAGCTCTGGCTGCTTCATGCAGACTGGCAGCTCTGGCTGCGCTGAACAGGCGGGAGACTCCTGCAGCGCTGTGTCGGAGGAAGGCTCTGGCTGCGCTAAACAGGCGGGAGACTCCGGCAGCGCAGGAGAGGAGAAAGGCTCTGGCTGCGCTAAACAGGCGGGAGGCTCCGGCAGCGCTGTAGAGGAGGAAGGCTCTGGCTGCGCTAAACAGGCGGGAGACTCCAGCAGCGCAGGAGAGGAGAAAAGCGCTGGCTGCGCTGAACAGGCGAGGCACACTGAAGGCCTGGTGCGTGGTGCTGGAACTGGTGGTACTGGATCGAGGACACGCACAGGAAGCCTGGTGCGGGAGCTGCTACCGGAGGGCTGGGGTGTGGAGGTGGTACTGGATAGACCGGACCGTGCAGGCGCACTGGGGCTCTTGAGCACCGAGCCTGCCCAACCTTACCTGGTTGAATGCTCCCGGTTGCCCTGCCAGTGCGGCGAGGTGAATAGCCTGCACTGGGCTATGCAGGCGAACCGGAGACACCGAGCGCAAGGCTGGTACCATGTAAGCCGGCCCAAGGAGACGCACTGGGGACCAGATGCGTAGAGCCGGCTTCATGGCATTTGGCTCGACGCTCAATCTAGCCCGGCCGATACGCGGAGCTGGAATATACCGAACCGGGCTGTGCACCCGCACTGGAGACACCGTGCGCTCCACAGCATAACACGGTGCCTGCCCGGTCTCTCCAGCCCCCGGTAAGCACAGGAGTTTGCGCAGGTCTCCTACCTGGCATAGCCATACTCCCTGTAAGCCCCCCAAGAAATTTTTGGGGCTGACTCTCGGGCTTCCATCCGCTCTGCCGTGCTAGCTCCTCATAATGCCGCCTCTCTGCTTTTGCTGCCTCCAGCTCGGCTTTGGGGCGACACAATCTCCAGGCTCATTCCAGGGTCCTTTACCGTCCAATTCCTCCTCCCATGTCCATAACTCCAGGTGGTGCAACCTCTCCCACTGTAGCTGCTGCTGCTCCTGCTGCTGCTGCCTCTGTTGCCTCTTCTCCTGTTGCTCCTTTGGGCGGCTACACTCCCCTGGTTTAGCCCAGGGTCCTCTCCCGTCGAAGATCTCCTCCCATGACCAGAAATCCTTGGTGAGCATCTCCTTTTTTCGGCTGCTCCTGCCTGTTGACACGCCGCTTGGTCCGTTGGTGGTGGGTGATTCTGTAACGGTTTTCTAGTGGTGATGAAAGAGAGTCGGACCAAACTGCAGCGTGTCGATTGCGATCCATGTTTAATATACCAAAGAAAACACGAACTTACAAAAAACAATAAACGAAACCGAAACAGCCTATCTGGTGCAAACTAACAATGAGTACACATAGGACACTAAGGGACAATCACCCACGACAAACTCAAGAATATGGCTGCCTGGGATGGTTCCCAATCAGAGACAACGATAAGCACCTGCCTCTGATTGAGAACCACTCCAGACAGCCATAGACCTTGCTAGACAACCCATTAAGCTACAATCCCAATACCACCACCAAACCCCAAGACAAACACACCACAATTTCAAAAACCCCATGCCACACCCTGGCCTGACCAAATACATAAAAATAAACACAAAA
>NW_024604931.1:0-3980 GCF_018296145.1 Oncorhynchus tshawytscha | reverse complement strand
TTTTCATTACGTTTATTGTTTTGTCGTGTTTAGTGTTTAGTCGTGTTTAGTGTTTAGTCGTGTTTTACGTTTTGTCTAATAAATATGGATCGCAATCGACACGCTGCAGTTTGGTCCGACTCTCCTTCATCACCACTAGAAAACCGTTACAGAATCACCCACCACCAACGGACCAAGCAGCGTGTTAACAGGCAGGAACCACAGGAGAGGCAACAGAGGCAGCAGCAGCAGGAGCAGCAGCAGCTGCAGTGGGAGAGGCTGCACCACCTGGAGAAATGGACATGGGAGGAAGAACTGGACGGTAAAGGACCCTGGGCTCAGCCTGGAGAATATCGCCGCCCCAAGGAAGAACTGGAGGCGGCGAAAGCTGAGAGGCGCAGATATGAGGAGGCAGCACGGCGTAGCGGATGGAAGCCTGAGAATCAGCCCCAAAATTTCTTGGGGGGCTCAGGGAGAGTGTGGCAGAGTCAGGAGTCAGACCTGAGCCAACTCTCCCTGTTTATCGTGAGGAGCCAAGGAGGAGACCAGAACCAGAGACTGTGAAGGAGTTAATGGGGAAATTGGAGGAGAGAGAAATGAGGGAGTTGCTGTGTTGGTGCTTTTGCATGGAATTCGCCCGACGGAACGTGTTGGGGATTTGATGGCACCTGGGTTAGCGCTCCATACTCGTCCTGAGGTGCGTGTTAGTCGGCTGGTGAAGTTGGTGCCAGCCTCACGCACCAGGCCTCCTGTGCACATCCCTAGCCTTGCACATCCTGTGCCAACACTGCTCTCAAGATCTCCAGTACGCCTTCACGGTCTAGCCCATCCTGTGCCACCTCCACACTCCAGTCCTCCGGTAGCAGCTCCCCGCTCCAGGCTTCCTGTGCGTGTCCTCGATCCAGTACCACCAGTTCCAGTACCATGCACCAGGCCTTCAGTGTGCCTCGCCTGTTCAGCGCAGCCAGCGCTTTTCTCCTCTCCTGCGCTGCTGGAGTCTCCCGCCTGTTTAGCGCAGCCAGAGCCTTTCTCCTCTACAGCGCTGCCGGATCCTCCCGCCTGTTCAGCGCAGCCAGAGCCTTCCTCCTCTACAGCGCTGCCGGAGCCTCCCGCCTGTTTAGCGCAGCCAGAGCCTTTCTCCTCTCCTACGCTGCCGGAGTCTCCCGCCTGTTCAGCGCAGCCAGAGCTGCCAGCCTGCATGGAGAAGCCCGAGCTGCCAGCCTGCATGGAGCAGCCAGAGCTGTCAGTCTGCATGGAGCAGCCAGAGCTGTCAGTCTGCATGGAGCAGCCAGAGCTGTCAGTCTGCATGGAGCAGCCAGAGCTGTCAGTCTGCATGGAGCAGCCAGAGCTGCCAGTCTGCAAGGAGCAGCCAGAGCTGTCAGTCTGCATGGAGCAGCCAGAGATGTCAGTCTGCATGGAGCAGCCAGAGCTGCCAGTCTGCATGAAGCAGCCAGTCTGCATGGAGCAGCCAGAGCTGTCAGTCTGCATGGAGCAGCCAGAGATGTCAGTCTGCATGGAGCAGCCAGAGCTGCCAGTCTGCATGGAGCAGCCAGAGCTGCCAGTCTGCATGAAGCAGCCAGAGCTGTCAGTCTGCATGGAGCTGCCAGTCTGCAAGGAGCAGCCAGAGCTGTCAGTCTACATGAAGCAGCCCGAGCTGCCAGTCTGCATGAAGCAGCCAGTCTACATGGAGCAGCCAGAGCTGCCAGTCTGCATGAAGCAGCCAGAGCTGTCAGTCTGCATGGAACAGTCAGAACTGTCAGTCTGCATGGAGCAGCCAGAGCTGTCAGTCTACATGAAGCAGCCCGAGCTGCCAGTCTGCATGAAGCATTCAGTCTACATGGAGCAGCCAGAGCTGTCAGTCCGCATGGAGCAGCCAGAGCTGTCAGTCTACATGAAGCAGCCCGAGCTGCCAGTCTGCATGAAGCAGCCAGTCTACATGGAGCAGCCAGAGATGTCAGTCTGCATGGAGCAGCCAGTCTGCATGGAGCAGCCAGTCTGCATGGAGCTGCCAGTCTGCATGGAGCTGCCAGTCTGCAAGGAGCAGCCAGAGCTGTCAGTCTACATGAAGCAGCCCGAGCTGCCAGTCTGCATGAAGCAGCCAGTCTACATGGAGCAGCCAGAGCTGCCAGTCTGCATGAAGCAGCCAGAGCTGTCAGTCTGCATGGAACAGTCAGAACTGTCAGTCTGCATGGAGCAGCCAGAGCTGTCAGTCTACATGAAGCAGCCCGAGCTGCCAGTCTGCATGAAGCATTCAGTCTACATGGAGCAGCCAGAGCTGTCAGTCCGCATGGAGCAGCCAGAGCTGTCAGTCTACATGAAGCAGCCCGAGCTGCCAGTCTGCATGAAGCAGCCAGTCTACATGGAGCAGCCAGAGATGTCAGTCTGCATGGAGCAGCCAGTCTGCATGGAGCTGCCAGTCTGCATGGAGCTGCCAGTCTGCAAGGAGCTGTCAGTCTGCACGGCACGCTGTCAGTCTGTAAGGAGCTGCCAGTCTGCAAGGAGCTGCCAGTCAGCACGGAGCCGCCAGAGCGGTCAGTCTGTAAGAAGCCGCCAGAGCTGTCAGCCTATATGGAGCAGCTAGTGCCGCCAGTCTGCCCAGCGCCGCCAGTGCCCCCAGTCTGCCCAGCGTCGCCAGTCTGCCCAGCGCCGTCAGTCTGCCCAGCATCGCCAGTCTGCCCAGCATCGCCAGTCTGCCCAGCGTCGTCAGTCTGCCCAGCGTCGTCAGTCTGCCCAGCACCGCCAGTCTGCCCAGCACCGCCAGTATGCCCAGCGCCGCCAGTCTGCCCAGCGCCGCCAGTCTGCCCAGCATCGCCAGTCTGCCCAGCGCCGCCAGTCTGCCCAGCGCCGCCAGTCTGCCCAGCGCCGCCAGTCTGCCCAGCGCCGCCAGATCTGCCAGTCAGCCAGACTCTTCCAGATCTGCCAGTCAGCCAGACTCTTCCAGATCTGCCAGTCAGCCAGACTCTTCCAGATCTGCCAGTCAACCAGACTCTTCCAGATCTGCCAGTCAACCAGACTCTTCCAGATCTGCCAGTCAACCAGACTCTTCCAGATCTGCCAGTCAACCAGACTCTTCCAGATCTGCCAGTCAACCAGACTCTTCCAGATCTGCCAGTCAGCCAGGATCTGCCAGTCAGCCAGGATCTGCCAGTCAGCCAGGATCTGCTGAAACCACCAGCCAGCCAGGAGCTGGTAGATCTATCTACCTGCCTGAGCTTCCTCTCACTCCTGAGCTTCCTCTCACTCCTGAGCTTCCTCTCACTCCTGAGCTTCCTCTCACTCCTGAGCTTCCTCTCACTCCTGAGCTTCCTCTCACTCCTGAGCTTCCTCTCACTCCCGAGCTTCCCCTCAGTCCCGAGCTGCCTCGGTCCCGAGCTGTCCTTCAGTCCCGATCTGCTCCTCAGTCCAGTGGGGTTCTGGGTGGGGACTACTAGGCCATGGTCGGCGGCGAGGGTGGACTATCCAGGGACGAAGGGAGAGGGGACTAAGACATTAAAGGAGTGGGGTCCACGTCCCGCGCCGGAGCCGCCACCATGGACAGACGCCCACCCGGACCCTCCCTATTGTTTTGAGGTGCGTTCGGGAGTCCGCACCTTAGGGGTTCTGTCACGCCCTGGTCAAAGTATTTTGTGTTTATCTTTATGTATTTGGTCAGGCCAGGGTGTGGCATGGGGTTTTTGTAATTGTGGTGTGTTTGTCTTGGGGTTTTGGTGGTGGTATTGGGATTGTAGCTTAGTGGGTTGTCTAGCAAGGTCTATGGCTGTCTGGAGTGGTTCTCAATCAGAGGCAGGTGCTTATCGTTGTCTCTGATTGGGAACCATATTTAGGCAGCCATATTCTTTGAGTTTGTCGTGGGTGATTGTCCTTAGTGTCTTACTTGTACTCTCTGTTAGTTTGCACTAGATAGGCTGTTTTCGGTTTTCATTACGTTTATTGTTTTGTCGTGTTTAGTGTTTAGTCGTGTTTAGTGTTTAGTCGTGTTTACGTTTTGTCTAATAAATATG
>NW_024604930.1:0-3979 GCF_018296145.1 Oncorhynchus tshawytscha | reverse complement strand
GTCACGCCCTGGTCAAAGTATTTTGTGTTTATCTTTATGTATTTGGTCAGGCCAGGGTGTGGCATGGGGTTTTTGTAATTGTGGTGTGTTTGTCTTGGGGTTTTGGTGGTGGTATTGGGATTGTAGCTTAGTGGGTTGTCTAGCAAGGTCTATGGCTGTCTGGAGTGGTTTTTGTAGTGTTTAGTGTTTAGTCGTGTTTACGTTTTGTTTAATAAATATGGATCGCAATCGACACGCTGCAGTTTGGTCCGACTCTCCTTCATCACCACTAGAAAACCGTTACAGAATCACCCACCACCAACGGACCAAGCAGCGTGTTAACAGGCAGGAACCACAGGAGAGGCACAGGGCAGCAGCAGCAGGAGCAGCAGCAGCTGCAGGGAGAGGCTGCACCACCTGGAGAAATGGACATGGGAGGAAGAACTGGACGGTAAAGGACCCTGGGCTCAGCCTGAGAATATCGCGCCCCCCAAGGAAGAACTGGAGGCGGCGAAAGCTGAGAGGCGCAGATATGAGGAGGCAGCACGGCGTAGCGGATGGAAGCCTGAGAATCAGCCCCAAAAATTTCTTGGGGGCTCAGGGAGAGTGTGGCAGAGTCAGGAGTCAGACCTGAGCCAACTCTCCCTGTTTATCGTGAGGAGCCAAGGAGGAGACCAGAACCAGAGACTGTGAAGGAGTTAATGGGGAAATTGGAGGAGAGAGAAATGAGGGAGTTGCTGTGTTGGTGCTTTTTGCATGGAATTCGCCCGACGGAACGTGTTGGGGATTTGATGGCACCTGGGTTAGCGCTCCATACTCGTCCTGAGGTGCGTGTTAGTCGGCTGGTGAAGTTGGTGCCAGCCTCACGCACCAGGCCTCCTGTGCACATCCCTAGCCTTGCACATCCTGTGCCAACACTGCTCTCAAGATCTCCAGTACGCCTTCACGGTCTAGCCCATCCTGTGCTACCTCCACACTCCAGTCCTCCGGTAGCAGCTCCCCGCTCCAGGCTTCCTGTGCGTGTCCTCGATCCAGTACCACCAGTTCCAGCACCATGCACCAGGCCTTCAGTGTGCCTTGCCTGTTCAGCGCAGCCAGCGCTTTTCTCCTCTCCTGCGCTGCTGGAGTCTCCCGCCTGTTTAGCGCAGCCAGAGCCTTTCTCCTCTACAGCGCTGCCGGATCCTCCCGCCTGTTCAGCGCAGCCAGAGCCTTCCTCCTCTACAGCGCTGCCGGAGCCTCCCGCCTGTTTAGCGCAGCCAGAGCCTTTCTCCTCTCCTACGCTGCCGGAGTCTCCCGCCTGTTCAGCGCAGCCAGAGCTGCCAGCCTGCATGGAGAAGCCAGAGCTGCCAGCCAGAGCTGTCAGTCATGGAGCAGCCAGAGCTGTCAGTCCGCATAGAGCAGCCAGAGCTGTCAGTCCGCATAGAGCAGCCAGAGATGTCAGTCTGCATGGAGCAGCCAGAGATGTCAGTCTGCATGGAGCAGCCAGAGATGTCAGTCTGCATGGAGCAGCCAGAGATGTCAGTCTGCATGGAGCAGCCAGAGCTGTCAGTCTGCATGGAGCAGCCAGAGCTGCCAGTCTGCAAGGAGCAGCCAGAGCTGCCAGTCTGCAAGGAGCAGCCAGAGCTGTCAGTCTGCATGGAGCAGCCAGAGATGTCAGTCTGCATGGAGCAGCCAGAGCTGCCAGTCTGCATGAAGCAGCCAGTCTGCATGGAGCAGCCAGAGCTGTCAGTCTGCATGGAGCAGCCAGAGCTGCCAGTCTGCATGGAGCAGCCAGAGCTGCCAGTCTGCATGAAGCAGCCAGAGCTGTCAGTCTGCATGGAGCAGCCAGAGCTGCCAGTCTGCATGGAGCTGCCAGTCTGCAAGGAGCAGCCAGAGCTGTCAGTCTACATGAAGCAGCCCGAGCTGCCAGTCTGCATGAAGCAGCCAGTCTACATGGAGCAGCCAGAGCTGCCAGTCTGCATGAAGCAGCCAGAGCTGTCAGTCTGCATGGAACAGTCAGAGCTGTCAGTCTGCATGGAGCAGCCAGAGCTGTCAGTCTACATGAAGCAGCCAGAGCTGCCAGTCTGCATGAAGCAGTCAGTCTACATGGAGCAGCCAGAGCTGTCAGTCCGCATGGAGCATCCAGAGCTGTCAGTCTACATGAAGCAGCCCGAGCTGCCAGTCTGCATGAAGCAGCCAGTCTACATGGAGCAGCCAGAGATGTCAGTCTGCATGAAGCAGCCAGAGCTGTCAGTCTGCATGGAGCAGCCAGTCTGCATGGAGCAGCCAGTCTGCATGGAGCTGCCAGTCTGCATGGAGCTGCCAGTCTGCATGGAGCTGCCAGTCTGCAAGGAGCTGTCAGTCTGCACGGAGCTGTCAGTCTGCACGGAGCTGCCAGTCTGTAAGGAGCTGCCAGTCTGCAAGGAGCTGCCAGTCAGCACGGAGCCGCCAGAGCGGTCAGTCTGTAAGAAGCCGCCAGAGCTGTCAGCCTATATGGAGCAGCTAGTGCCGCCAGTCTGCCCAGCGCCGCCAGTGCCCCCAGTCTGCCCAGCGTCGCCAGTCTGCCCAGCGCCGTCCAGTCTGCCCAGCATCGCCAGTCTGCCCAGCGCCAGTCTGCCCAGCGTCGCCAGTCTGCCCAGCGCCGCCAGTCTGCCCAGCATCGCCAGTCTGCCCAGCATCGCCAGTCTGCCCAGCGTCGTCAGTCTGCCCAGCCGCTCAGTCTGCCCAGCACCGCCAGTCTGCCCAGCGCGTTCAGTCTGCCCAGCGCCGCCAGTATGCCCAGCGCCGCCAGTCTGCCCAGCGCCGCCAGTCTGCCCAGCACGCCAGTCTGCCCAGCGCCGCCAGTCTGCCCAGCGCCGCCAGTCTACCAGCCCAGCGCCGCCAGATCTGCCAGTCAACCAGACTCTTCCAGATCTGCCAGTCAACCAGACTCTTCCAGATCTGCCAGTCAACCAGACTCTTCCAGATCTGCCAGTCAACCAGACTCTTCCAGATCTGCCAGTCAGCCAGGATCTGCCAGTCAGCCAGGATCTGCCAGTCAGCCAGGATCTGCTGAAACCACCAGCCAGCCAGGAGCTGGTAGATCTATCTACCTGCCTGAGCTTCCTCTCACTCCTGAGCTTCCTCTCACTCCTGAGCTTCCTCTCACTCCTGAGCTTCCTCTCACTCCTGAGCTTCCTCTCACTCCTGAGCTTCCTCTCACTCCTGAGCTCCTCTCACTCCTGAGCTTCCTCTCACTCCTGAGCTTCCTCTCACTCCTGAGCTTTCTCACTCCTGAGCTTTCTCACTCCCGAGCTTCCCCTCAGTCCCGAGCTGCCTCGGTCCCGAGCTGTCCTTCAGTCCCGATCTGCTCCTCAGTCCAGTGGGGTTCTGGGTGGGGGACTACTAGGCCATGGTCGGCGGCGAGGGTGGGACTATCCAGGGACGAAGGGAGAGGGGACTAAGACATTAAAGGAGTGGGGTCCACGCCCCGCGCCGGAGAGCCGCCACCATGGACAGACGCCCACCCGGACCCTCCCTATTGTTTTGAGGTGCGTTCGGGAGTCCGCACCTTAGGGGGTTCTGTCACGCCCTGGTCAAAGTATTTTGTGTTTATCTTTATGTATTTGGTCAGGCCAGGGTGTGGCATGGGGTTTTTGTAATTGTGGTGTGTTTGTCTTGGGGTTTTGGTGGTGGTATTGGGATTGTAGCTTAGTGGGTTGTCTAGCAAGGTCTATGGCTGTCTGGAGTGGTTCTCAATCAGAGGCAGGTGCTTATCGTTGTCTCTGATTGGGAACCATATTTAGGCAGCCATATTCTTGAGTTTGTCGTGGGTGATTGTCCTTAGTGTCTTACTTGTACTCTCTGTTAGTTTGCACTAGATAGGCTGTTTTCGGTTTTCATTACATTTATTGTTTTGTAGTGTTTAGTGTTTAGTCGTGTTTACGTTTTGTTTAATAAATATGGATCGCAATCGACACGCTGCAGTTTGGTCCGACTCTCCTTCATCACCACTAGAAAACCGTTACAGAGCCTGCCTGTT
>NW_024604929.1:0-3979 GCF_018296145.1 Oncorhynchus tshawytscha | reverse complement strand
ACAGTAGATCTAGCTGGTCTGTCATAATATAATAGAGACAGTAGATCTAGCTGGTCTGTCATAATATAATAGAGACAGTAGATCTAGCTGGTCTGTCATACTATAATTGAGGCAGTAGATCTAGCTGGTCTGTCATAATATAATAGAGACAGTAGATCTAGCTGGTCTGTCATAATATAATAGAGACAGTAGATCTAGCTGGTCTGTCATAATATAATAGAGACAGTATATCTTGCTGGTCTATCATAATATGATAGAGATAGTAGATCTAGCTGGCCTGTCATAATATAATAGAGACAGTATATTGAGCTGGTCTGTCATAATATAAAAGAGACAGTAGATCTAGCTGGTCTGTCATAACATAATAGAGACAGTATATTGAGCTGGTCTGTCATAATATAATAGAGACAGTAGATCTAACTGGTCTGTCATAATATAATAGAGACAGTAGATCTAGCTGGTCTGTCATAATATAATAGAGACAGTAGATCTAGCTGGTCTGTCATATTATAATAGAGGCAGTAGATCTAGCTGGTCTGTCATAATATAATAGAGACAGTAGATCTAGCTGGTCTGTCATATTATAATTGAGGCAGTAGATCTAGCTGGTCTGTCATAATATAATAGAGACAGTAGATCTAGCTGGTCTGTCATAATATAATAGAGACAGTGTCATGTTATAATTGAGAGAGTAGACTCTAGCTGGTCTGTCATAATAAAATAGAGACAGGAGATCTAGCTGGCTCTGTCATAATATAATAGAAACAGTAGATCAGCTGGTCTGTCATACTATAATTGAGGCAGTAGATCTAGCTGGTCTGTCATAATATAATAGAGACAGTAGATCTAGCTGGTCTATCATAATATAATAGAGACAGTATATCTTGCTGGTCTGTCATAGTGCAATTGAGACAGTAGATCTAGCTGGTCTATCATAATATAATAGAGACAGTAGATCTAGCTGGTCTGTCATAATATAATAGAGACAGTATATCTTGCTGGTCTGTCATACTATAATTGAGGCAGTAGATCTTGCTGGTCTGTCATAATATAATAGAGACAGTAGATCTAGCTGGTCTGTCATAATATAACAGAGGAGGAAGATCTAGCTGGTCTGTCATAATGTAATAGAGATAGTATATCTTGCTGGTTTGTCATAATATAATAGAGACAGTAGATCTAGCTGGTCTGTCATACTATAATTGAGGCAGTAGATCTAGCTGGCCTGTCATAATATAATAGAGACAGTAGATCTAGCTGGTCTATCATATTATAATAGAGACAGTAGATCTAGCTGGTCTGTCATAGTATAATAGTGACAGTATATCTGTCATAATATAATAGAGACAGTAGATCTAGCTGGTCTGTCATAATATAATAGAGACAGTAGATCTAGCTGGTCTGTCATAATATAATAGAGACAGTAGATCTAGCTGGTCTGTCATAATATAATAGAGACAGTAGATCTAGCTGGTCTGTCATAATATAATAGAGACAGTAGATCTAGCTGGTCTGTCATAATATAATAGAGACAGTAGATCTAGCTGGTCTGTCATAATATAATAGAGAGTAGATCTAGCTGGTCTGTCATAATATAATAGAGACAGTACATCTAGCTGGTCTGTCATAATATAATAGAGACAGTATATCTTGCTGGTCTGTCATAATATAATAGAGGCAGTAGATCTAGCTGGTCTGTCATAATATAATAGAGACAGTATATCTTGCTGGTCTGTCATAATATAATAGAGACAGTAGATCTAGCTGGTCTGTCATAATATAATAGAGGCAGTAGATCTTGCTGGTCTGTCATAATATAATAGAGACAGTAGATCTAGCTGGTCTGTCATACTATAATTGAGGCAGTAGATCTTGCTGGTCTGTCATAATATAATAGAGACAGTATATCTTGCTGGTCTGTCATAATATAATAGAGACAGTAGATCTAATGGTCTGTCATACTATAATTGAGGCAGTAGATCTAGCTGGTCTGTCATAATATAATAGAGACAGTAGATCTAGCTGGTCTATCATAATATAATAGAGACAGTAGATCTAGCTGGACTGTCATAATATAATAGAGACAGTATATCTTGCTGGTCTATCATAATATAATAGAGACAGTAGATCTAGCTGGTCTGTCATAATATAATAGAGACAGTAGATCTAGCTGGTCTGTCATAATATAATAGAGACAGTAGATCTAGCTGGTCTGTCATAATATAATAGAGACAGTATATCTTGCTGGTCTGTCATAATATAATAGAGACAGTAGATCTAGCTGGTCTGTCATAATATAATAGAGACAGTAGATCTAGCTGGTCTGTCATAATATAATAGAGACAGTATATCTTGCTGGTCTGTCATAATATAATAGAGACAGTAGATCTAGCTGGTCTGTCATACTATAATTGAGGCAGTAGATCTAGCTGGTCTGTCATAATATAATAGAGACAGTAGATCTAGCTGGTCTGTCATAATATAATAGAGACAGTAGATCTAGCTGGTCTGTCATAATATAATAGAGACAGTAGATCTAGCTGGTCTGTCATAATATAATAGAGACAGTATATCTTGCTGGTCTGTCATACTATAATTGAGGCAGTAGATCTAGCTGGTCTGTCATAAAATAATTGAGGCAGTAGATCTAGCTGGTCTGTCATAATATAATAGAGACAGTAGATCTAGCTGGTCTGTCATAATATAATAGAGACAGTAGATCTAGCTGGTCTGTCATAATATAATAGAGACAGTAGATCTAGCTGGTCTGTCATAATATAATAGAGACAGTATATCTTGCTGGTCTGTCATACTACAATTGAGACAGTAGATCTAGCTGGTCTATCATAATATAATAGTGACAATAGATCTAGCTGGTCTGTCATAATATAATCGAGACAGTATATCTTGCTGGTCTGTCATAATATAATAGAGACAGTAGATCTAGCTGGTCTGTCATAATATAATAGAGACAGTAGATCTAGCTGGTCTGTCATAATATAATAGAGACAGTAGATCTAGCTGGTCTGTCATAATATAATAGAGACAGTAGATCTAGCTGGTCTGTCATAATATAATAGAGACAGTATATCTAGCTGGTCTGTCATAATATAATAGAGACAGTAGATCTAGCTGGTCTGTCATAATATAATAGAGACAGTAGATCTAGCTGGTCTGTCATAATATAATAGAGACAGTAGATCTAGCTGGTCTGTCATAAAATAATAGAGACAGTAGATCTAGCTGGTCTGTCATAATATAATAGAGACAGTAGATCTAGCTGGTCTGTCATAATATAATAGAGACAGTATATCTCTCTGGTCTGTCATAATATAATAGAGACAGTAGATCTAAATTGTCTGTCATATTAACATTGAGGCAGTCGATCTAGCTGGTCTGTCATAATATAATAGAGCCAGTAGATCTAGCTGGTCTGTCATAATATAATAGAGACAGTATATCTTGCTGGTCTATCATAATATAATAGAGATAGTAGATCTAGCTGGCCTGTCATAATATGGTGTCATAATATAATAGAGACAGTAGATCTAGCTGGTCTGTCATAATATAATAGAGACAGTAGATCTAGCTGGTCTGTCATACTATAATTGAGGCAGTAGATCTAGCTGGCCTGTCATAATATAATAGAGACAGTAGATCTAGCTGGTCTATCATATTATAATAGAGACAGTAGATCTAGCTGGTCTGTCATAGTATAATAGTGACAGTATATCTTGCTGGTCTATCATAATATAATAGAGACAGTAGATCTAGCTGGTCTGTCTTAATATAATAGAGACAGTATATCTTGCTGGTCTGTCATACTATAATTGAGGCAGTAGATCTAGCTGGTCTGTCATAATATAATAGAGACAGTAGATCTAGCTGGTCTGTCATAATATAATAGAGACAGTAGATCTAGCTGGTCTGTCATAATATAATAGAGACAGTATATCTAGCTGGTCTGTCATAATATAAT
>NW_024604928.1:2500-3979 GCF_018296145.1 Oncorhynchus tshawytscha | reverse complement strand
CTCTCTTTCCGACACTCTCTCTCACTCTCTTTCCTACTATCTATCTCTCTCGTTCTCTCTTTCCTACTATCTCTCTCTTTCTCTCTCTCTATTTCCTACTCAATTCAATTCAATTCAATTTAAGGGCTTTATTGGCATGGGAAACATGTGTTAACATTGCCAAAGCAAGTGAGGTAGACAACATACAAAGTGAATATATAAAGTGAAAAACAACAAAAATTAACAGTAAACATTACACATACAGAAGTTTCAAAACAGTAAAGACATTACAAATGTCATATTATATATATATACAGTGTTTTAGCAATGTACAAATGGTTAAAGGACACAAGATAAAAATAAATAAGCATAAATATGGGTTGTATTTACAATGGTGTTTGTTCTTCACTGGTTGCCCTTTTTCGTGGGCAACAGTCACAATCTTGTTGCTATGATGGCACACTGTGGAATTTCAATCCAGTAGATATGGGAGTTTTTCAAAATTGGATTTGTTTTCGAATTTTGTGATCTGTGTAATCTGGAGGGAAATATGTCTCTCTAATATGGTCATACATTGGGCAGGAGGTTAGGAAGTGCAGCTCAGTTTCCACCTCATTTTGTGGGCAGTGAGCACATAGCCCGTCTTCTCTGGAGAGCCATGTCTGCCTCGGGCGGCCTTTCTCAATAAAGCAAGGCTATGCTCACTGAGTCTGTACATAGTCGTGCTTTCCTTAATTTTGGGGTCAGTCAGTGGTCAGGTATTCTGCCGCTGTGTACTCTCTGTGTAGGGCCAAATAGCATTCTAGTTTGCTCTGTTTTTTTGTTAATTCTTTTCCAATGTGTTAAGTAATTATCTTTTTGTTTTCTCATGATTTGGTTGGGTCTAATTGTGCTGTTGTCCTGGGGCTCTGTAGGGTGTGTTTGTTTTGTGAACAGAGCCCCAGGACCAGCTTGCTTAGGGGACTCTTCTCCAGGTTCATCTCTCTGTAGGTGATGGCTTTGTAATGGAAGGTTTGTGAATCGCTTCCTTTAGGTGGTTGTAGAATTTAACGGCTCTTTTTCTGGATTTTGATAATTAGTGGGTATCGGGCCTAATTCTGCTCTGCATGCATTATTTGGTGTTCTACGTTGTACACGGAGGATATTTTTGCAGAATTCTGCGTGCAGAGTCTCACTTGGTGTTTGTCCCATTTTGTGAAGTCTTGCTGGTGAACTGACCCCAGACCTCACAACCATAAAGGGCAATGGGCTCTATGACTGATTCAAGTATTTTTAGCCAAATCCTAATTGGTATGTTGAAATCTCTCTCTGTCTTTCTCTTTGTCTTTTCTCTCTGTCTTTTCTCTCTATTTCTCTCTCTCTTTCTGTCTTTCTCTCTCTGCTGCTCTCAACAACATATATATAACCATATATATATATATATATACGTTTTATATATGTTTCATAACATATATATATATATATATATATATATAACATATATGAAATATATATATACTG
>NW_024604927.1:0-3978 GCF_018296145.1 Oncorhynchus tshawytscha | reverse complement strand
TCTCTCTCTCTCTGTCTGTCTTTCTCTCTCTCTCTGTCTCTCTCTCTCTCTCTGTCTCTCTCTCTCTCTCTCTCTCTCTCTCTCTCTCTCTCTCTCTCTCTCTCTGTCTCTCTCTCTCAGCAGGTAACAGGAGAATGATGTCAAACTGTCACAGCTCAGCCTCCTCTTCCTCCTCCTAGGAACCAGTCTAACAAACCAAAAACCAACCGAAATACAACCTAATGAGAACTAACAGGCTATCAACAAGGATCTATGTTCAACAAACCTGACATTCAGCCATCAAGCCAATGACCAAACCAACTAGACCAACATTCAGCAGACAATGTCTGACTCAAAGATCCCCTCTATCAGTCAATCATAAAACAACTACCTGCTATCCAATCAACAGACATCAGTGTCACTCTGAAAGATCCCCTCTATCAGTCAATCATAAAACACCTACCTGCTATCCAATCAACAGACATCAGTGTCACTCTGAAAGATCCCCTCTATCAGTCAATCATAAAACACCATGATGTTCAATGGAGACAACGGTTGTTCTTCAATAAAACAGAAGCTTCTACAGTCGTCTGGTTGAAGTGTGTTAAACACAGAGTCACTTTAGGCATCAACACACATCCTACACTACACATGTACTGGAGTGGACACACATCCTACACTACACATGTACTGGAGTACACAGACACACATCCTACACTACACATGTACTGGAGTGGACACACATCCTACACTACACATGTACTGGAGTGGACACACATCCTACACTACACATGTACTGGAGTGGACACACATCCTACACTACACATGTACTGGAGTGGACACACATCCTACACTACACATGTACTGGAGTGGACACACATCCTACACTACACATGTACTGGAGTACACAGACACACATCCTACACTACACATGTACTGGAGTGGACACACATCCTACACTACACATGTACTGGAGTGGACACACATCCTACACTACACATGTACTGGAGTGGACACACATCCTACACTACACATGTACTGGAGTGGACACACATCCTACACTACACATGTACTGCCACCAGAGTTCTGAACACACACACACAGACACACAGACATGCACACACACACACACACACACACACACACACACACACACACACACACACACACACACACACACACACACACACACACACACACTTAAGGATTTGCTATGAGGGTTTCAGCATGACAGTTAATCAAAGAGGGGAATCACACAGACTGATCTCAGTTAATTCATACTGTATGTTGTAGTCTGTCCAAGAGGGGAATCACACAGACTGATCTCAGTTAATTCATACTGTATGTTGTAGTCTGTCCAAGAGGGGAATCACACAGACTGATCTCAGTTAATTCATACTGTATGTTGTAGTCTGTCCAAGAGGGGAATCACACAGACTGATCTCAGTTAATTCATACTGTATGTTGTAGTCTGTCCAAGAGGGGAATCACACAGACTGATCTCAGTTAATTCATACTGTATGTTGTAGTCTGTCCAAGAGGGAATCACACAGACTGATCTCAGTTAATTCATACTGTATGTTGTAGTCTGTCCAAGAGGGGAATCACACAGACTGATCTCAGTTAATTCATACTGTATGTTGTAGTCTGTCCAAGAGGGGAATCACACAGACTGATCTCAGTTAATTCATACTGTATGTTGTAGTCTGTCCAAGAGGGGAATCACACAGACTGATCTCAGTTAATTCATACTGTATGTTGTAGTCTGTCCAAGAGGGGAATCACACAGACTGATCTCAGTTAATTCATACTGTATGTTGTAGTCTGTCTAATAATTAAATCACACAAGACTGACAGCCTGTAATTTTATTAAAAGCATTCAGTTGATTACATGGCAGTTTAGAGAGCAACATCATAACAATAATCTACTTCATAATCAATAATCTATATCATAACATTTATAATCAATAACATTATCTCTATACTACTAACAACATAACACTAATCTACATCATAATCAATGCTGTACATTTCAATGAAACATGGTGAAGCCCCAAAATTGCCCTCGCTAGAAGCATGTGTTTCAGACATAAGGAAGTGGATGGCTGCAAACTTTCTACTATTAAACTCGGACAAAACAGATATGCTTGTTCTAGGTCCCAAGAAACAAACAGATCTTCTGTTGAATCTGACAATTAATCTTAATGGTTGTACAGTCGTCTCAAATAAAACTGTGAAGGACCTCGGCGTTACTCTGGACCCTGATCTCTCTTTTGAAGAACATATCAAGACCATTTCGAGGACAGCTTTTTTCCATCTACGTAACATTGCAAAAATCAGAAACTTTCTGTCCAAAAATGATGCAGAAAAATTAATCCATGCTTTTGTCACTTCTAGGTTAGACTACTGCAATGCTCTATTTTCCGGCTACCCGGATAAAGCACTAAATAAACTTCAGTTAGTGCTAAATACGGCTGCTAGAATCCTGACTAGAACCAAAAAATTTGATCATATTACTCCAGTGCTAGCCTCTCTACACTGGCTTCCTGTCAAAGCAAGGGCTGATTTCAAGGTTTTACTGCTAACCTACAAAGCATTACATGGGCTTGCTCCTACCTATCTCTCTGATTTGGTCCTGCCGTACATACCTACACGTACGCTATGGTCACAAGACGCAGGCCTCCTAATTGTCCCTAGAATTTCTAAGCAAACAGCTGGAGGCAGGGCTTTCTCCTATAGAGCTCCATTTTTATGGAACGGTCTGCCTACCCATGTCAGAGACGCAAACTCGGTCTCAACCTTTAAGTCTTTACTGAAGACTCATCTCTTCAGTGGGTCATATGATTGAGTGTAGTCTGGCCCAGGAGTGGGAAGGTGAACGGAAGGCTCTGGAGCAACGAACAGCCCTTGCTGTCTCTGCCTGGCCGGTTCCCCTCTTTCCACTGGGATTCTCTGCCTCTAACCCTATTACAGGGGCTGAGTCACTGGCTTGCTGGGGCTCTCTCATGCCGTCCCTGGAGGGGGTGCGTCACCTGAGTGGGTTGATTCACTGTTGTGGTCATCCTGTCTGGGTTGGCGCCCCCCCTTGGCTTGTGCCGTGGCGGAGATCTTTGTGGGCTATACTCAGCCTTGTCTCAGGATGGTAAGTTGGTGGTTGAAGATATCCCTCTCGTGGTGTGGGGGCTGTGCTTTGGCAAAGTGGGTGGGGTTATATCCTTCCTGTTTGGCCCTGTCCAGGGTGTCCTCGGATGGGGCCACAGTGTCTCCTGACCCTCCTGTCTCAGCCTCCAGTATTTATGCTGCAGTAGTTTGTGTCGGGGGCTAGGGTCAGGTTGTTATATCTGGAGTACTTCTCCTGTCCTATTCGGTGTCCTGTGTGAATCTAAGTGTGCGTTCTCTAATTCTCTCCTTCTCTCTTTCTTTCTCTCTCTCGGAGGACCTGAGCCCTAGGACTACCTGACATGATGACTCCTTGCTGTCCCCAGTCCACCTGGCCATGCTGCTGTTCCAGTTTCAACTGACCTGAGCCCTAGGACCATGCCCCAGGACTACCTGACATGATGACTCCTTGCTGTCCCCAGTCCACCTGGCCATGCTGCTGCTCCAGTTTCAACTTCCACCTGACTGTGCTGCTGCTCCAGTTTCAACTGTTCTGCATTATTATTATTCGACCATGCTGGTCATTTATGAACATTTGAACATCTTGGCCATGTTCTGTTATAATCTCCACCCGGCACAGCCAGAAGAGGACTGGCCACCCCACATAGCCTGGTTCCTCTCTAGGTTTCTTCCTAGGTTTTGGCCTTTCTAGGGAGTTTTCCTAGCCACCGTGCTTCTACACCTGCATTGCTTGCTGTTTGGGGTTTTAGGCTGGGTTTCTGTACAGCACTTTGAGATATCAGCTGATGTACGAAGGGCTATATAAATAAATTTGATTTGATTTTGATTTGATTATCTCTATACTACTAACAACATATCACTAATCTACGTCATAATCAA
>NW_024604926.1:0-3977 GCF_018296145.1 Oncorhynchus tshawytscha | reverse complement strand
GCTCAGTTTCAACTGTTCTGCCTTATTATTATTGGACCATGCTGGTCATTTATGAACATTTGAACATCTTGGCCATGTTCTGTTATAATCTCCACCCGGCACAGCCAGAAGAGGACTGGCTTTAGGCTGTGTTTCTGTACAGCACTTTGAGATATCAGCTGATGTACGAAGGGCTATAATAAAGAAATATGATTTGATTCAAAGAGATTTTGTTGTGTGCAAAATGCATCATAATAGGATTTTATTACATTGACAGGGATGAGTCAGGCCCCTACTCTACACAGACGGGTGTGCCATAACCAATCAGAGCTGCAGTAGGCCTATATGCAAATAGACCATTGCCATATATGGATCTGTACCATTCCCTTTGAACTGGACTGTGTTTACAACATGAGCAGTCGTGAATTTGCTTGTTTTGAGACCAAAGCGAGAGCTACATGTAGTGACGTGTGTGCATTCGTTCATATTCTTTGCTAGATAGTGAGTTATTAGCATAGTTATGAATAATTTGTAGTCAGCAATGGGGGAGTGATTGCTTCCTACACAAGCACAAAACGTGTGCATTTCTAGACATCTTTGAAAAATGAGTCAGATAGAGGGACAGTGTTGTATTTTGAGACAGGCTTGAATAAACGAAGTAGCCAATAAGAAGAGGGTAGCATAATTTGTCTGATTCTCTGTAATAATGGTATGGGAAAGCGGGTACAGCCTCAGTGTTCAAAGTAAATGCGCAGGAACATATCTCACAACGTTCAAGTTTGTGCTCAGCAGAACTGAAATTTGCTCAGTGACGAAACAACTTAGAGGGAACATTGGTCGAAGGAATTCTGGTGGAAAAAAAGTGGTGAAGGGGCAGCCAGTGGAAAATATGGAGCATAGGGGTTGGTAATGTTCTCTAGTTGCACCATGATTGGCTCAGTGTTCTGTCACTCATGTGGGCACTAAGTCACCGCAAAATCTATGGCTAGAGCTTGAAAATTCAAGCCCCTTGTGTGCTGCCATAGAGTTCCATTAGAAGTGCCCATCCAAGGAGGCTCAAGGTAATTGGGCACAGATAAAAGTACATCAAATCACGTTATATCTACCGTATATTGACATAATTGGACTGATCATGTCAGCATCATCCTTTTAAAATCTTAGCGAGCAGTCATCCTGAATCAAATAGACAATCTACTGGCAAATCCTTTTCAATCCTTATCATATGAAGAGAGAAATTATGAAGAGAAATGGTATATCAAATTATTGGTACTCATCGGCCATTTTAACATTACACAACAAGTTGGAAACCGCAAATTCAACAATGAGTGGTTTGGAAGGAATCAGTGGCTAACTGCAAGTCTTGCAAAGCAATCAGTAGCCAGCAATTCAGAGGAGTGGGTGTGTGGTCCAAGTCTGGGTTTAAGGGTCTCTTTTCCAAGCTTAAAATGATAAATATTCATCATTGGCCATGCTGTCAATCCAGTATGACTTCTGCCGTACTGGAAACTCGGAACTCTCAGGCTTCAGTGAGTTCAAGACAACTGTGAACTCAGAGAAAAAGCTCAGACTGGGAAAATACGTTTTGAATGCCCATCCAACTCGGAATTCCAAGTTGGGAACTCGGGCCTCTTTCTAGCGCACCGACCTGAAGATCACAGACGTCATGATTCGACCTTGTTTTTTCCAGAGTCCCCAGTTGTCTTGAAAGCGCCATGAATCCAGAGAATGCCAGACTTTGATGACAAAGTTTTATGACAAAAAATATGCCCACGGAGGACCAAATAAAATAAAAATGTATTGGTCACATACACATGGTGAGCAGATCTTAATGTGAAGCTAGCGAAATGTTTGTGCTTCTAGTTCCTAACAAATTCACAGTGACTACCTTATACACACACAAATGTAAATGGATGGAATAAGGACATATAAATACACTGCTCAAAAAATAAAGGGAACACTTAAACTACACAATGTAACTCAAGTCAATCACACTTCTGTGAAATCAAACTGTCCACTTAGGAAGCAACACTGATTGACAATACATTTCACATGCTGTTGTGCAAATGGAATAGACAACAGGTAGAAATTATAGGCAATTAGCAAGACACCCCCAATAAAGGAGTGGTTCTGCAGGTGGGGACCACAGACCACTTCTCAGTTCCTATCTTCCTGGCTGATGTTTTGGTCACTTTTGAATGCTGGCGGTGCTTTCACTCTAGTGGTAGCATGAGACGGAGTCTACAACCCACACAAGTGGCTCAGGTAGTGCAGCTCATCCAGGATAACACATCAATGCGAGCTGTGGCAAGAAGGTTTGCTGTGTCTGTCAGCGTAGTGTCCAGAGCATGGAGGCGCTACCAGGAGACAGGCCAGTACTTCAAGAGACGTGGAGGAGGCCGTAGGAGGACAACAACCCAGCAGGGACCGCTACCTCCGCCTTTGTGCAAGGAGGAGCAGGAGGAGCACTGCCAGAGCCCTGCAAAATGACCTCCAGCAGGCCACAAATGTGCATGTGTCTGCTCAAACGGTCAGAAACAGACTCCCTGAGGGTGGTATGAGGCCCGACGTCCACAGGTGGGGGCTGTGCTTACAGCCCAACACTGTGCGGGGACGGTTTTCATTTGCCAGAGAACACCAAGATTGGCAAATTCGCCACTGGCGCCCTGTGCTCTTCACAGATGAAAGCAGGTTCACACTGAGCACATGTGACAGACGTGACAGTCTGGAGTCAGTCATGGTGGGTCAGTCATGGTGTGGGGTGGCATTTCTTTGGGGGCCGCACAGCCCTCCATGTGCTCGCCAGAGGTAGCCTGACTGCCATTAGGTACCAAGCTGAGATCCTCAGACCCTTTGTGAGACCATATGCTGGTGCGGTTGGCCCTGGGTTCCTCCTAATGCAATACAATGCTAGACCTCATGTGGCTGGAGTGTGTCAGCAGCTCCTGCAAGAGGAAGGCATTGATGCTATGGACTGGCCCGCCCATTCCCCAGACCTGAATCCAATTGAGCACATCTGGGACATCATGTCTCGCTACATCCACCAACGCCACATTGCACCACAGACTATCCAGGCGGATGCTTTAGTCCAGGTCTGGGAGGAGATCCTAAAGAGACCATCCGCCACCTCATCAGGAGCATGCCCAGGAGTTGTAGGGAGGTCATACAGGCACGTGGAGGCCACACACACTACTGAGCCTCCTTTTGACTTGTTTAAAGGACATTACATCAAAGTTGGTCAGCCTGTAGTGTGGTTTTCCACTTTAATTTTGAGTGTGACTCCAAATCCAGACCTCCATGGGTTGATACATTTTTGTGTGATTTTGTTGTCAGCACATTCAACTATGTAAAGAAAAAAGTATATTTCATTCATTCAGCTCTAGGATGTGTTATTTTAGTGTTCCCTTTATTTTTTTGAGCAGTGTATATTGATGCGCGATAGCCGTGCGGCATAGGCAAGATGCAACAGATTGTACAAAATACAGTATACAGTTGAAGTTGGAAGTTTACATACACCTTAGCCAAATACGTTTAAACTGACACAATTCCTGACATTTAATTCAGGTCACGTTTTACTGTGGATAAAGATACTTTGTACCCGTTTCCTCAGCATCTTCACAAGGTCCTTTGCTGTTGTTCTGGGATTGTTTTTGCACTTTTCGCACCAAAATACGTTAATCTCTAGGAGACATAACGCGTATCCTACCTGAGCGGTATGATGGCTGCGTGGTCTCGTGGTGTTTATACTTGCGTACTATTGTTTGTACAGATGAGAATTGCTCCCAATGATGAACAAGACTTGTGGAGGTCTACAATTGTTTTCTGAGGTCTTGGCTGATTTCTTTTGATTTTCCCATGATGTCAAGCAAAGAGGCACAGAGTTTGAAGGTAGGCCTTGAAATACATCCTCAAGTACACCTCCAATTTACTCAAATGATGTCAATTAGCCTATCAGAAGCTTCTAAAGCCATGACATAATTTTCTGGAATTTTCCATGCTGT
>NW_024604925.1:0-3974 GCF_018296145.1 Oncorhynchus tshawytscha | reverse complement strand
TGGTGGTATTAGGATTGTAGCTTAGTGGGTTGTCTAGCAAGGTCTATGGCTGTCTGGAGTGGTTCTCAATCAGAGGCAGGTGCTTATCGTTGTCTCTGATTGGGAACCATATTTAGGCAGCCATATTCTTTGAGTTTGTCGTGGGTGATTGTCCTTAGTGTCTTACTTGTACTCTCTGTTAGTTTGCACTAGATAGGCTGTTTTCGGTTTTCATTACGTTTATTCTTTTGTCGTGTTTAGTGTTTAGTCGTGTTTAGTGTTTAGTCGTGTTTACGTTTTGTTTAATAAATATGGATCGCAATCGACACGCTGCAGTTTGGTCTGACTCTCCTTCATCACCACTAGAAAACCGTTACAGAATCACCCACCACCAACGGACCAAGCAGCGTGTTAACAGGCAGGAACCACAGGAGAGGCAACAGAGGCAGCAGCAGCAGGAGCAGCAGCAGCTGCAGTGGGAGAGGCTGCACCACCTGGAGAAATGGACATGGGAGGAAGAACTGGACGGTAAAGGACCCTGGGCTCAGCCTGGAGAATATCGCCGCCCCAAGGAAGAACTGGAGGCGGCGAAAGCTGAGAGCGCAGATATGAGGAGGCAGCACGGCGTAGCGGATGGAAGCCTGAGAATCAGCCCCAAAATTTCTTGGGGGCTCAGGGAGAGTGTGGCAGAGTCAGGAGTCAGACCTGAGCCAACTCTCCCTGTTTATCGTGAGGAGCCAAGGAGGAGACCAGAACCAGAGACTGTGAAGGAGTTAATGGGGAAATGGAGGAGAGAGAAATGAGGGAGTTGCTGTGTTGGTGCTTTTTGCATGGAATTCGCCCGACGGAACGTGTTGGGGATTTGATGGCACCTGGGTTAGCGCTCCATACTCGTCCTGAGGTGCGTGTTAGTCGGCTGGTGAAGTTGGTGCCAGCCTCACGCACCAGGCCTCCTGTGCACATCCCTAGCCTTGCACATCCTGTGCCAACACTGCTCTCAAGATCTCCAGTACGCCTTCACGGTCTAGCCCATCCTGTGCCACCTCCACACTCCAGTCCTCCGGTAGCAGCTCCCCGCTCCAGGCTTCCTGTGCGTGTCCTGGGTCCAGTACCACCAGTACCAGCACCACGCATCAGGCCTACAGTGCGCCTCGCCTCTCTAGCTGTTAGAGCTTTCCTCATCTCCAGCGCTGCCGGAGCCTCCCGCCTGTTCAGCGCAGCCAGAGCCTTCCTCCTCTACAGCGCTGCCGGAGCCTCCCGCCTGTTTAGCGCAGCCAGAGCCTTTCTCCTCTCCTGCGCTGCCGGAGTCATCCGCCTATCTAGCGCTGTTAGAGCCTTCCTCATCTCCAGCGCTGCCGGAGTCTCCCGCCTGTTTAGCGCAGCCAGAGCCTTCCTCCTCTACAGCGCTGCCGGAGCCTCCCGCCTGTTTAGCGCAGCCAGAGCCTTTCTCCTCTACAGCGCTGCCGGAGCCTCCCGCCTGTTTAGCGCAGCCAGAGCCTTTCTCCTCTCCTACGCTGCCGGAGTCTCCCGCCTGTTCAGCGCAGCCAGAGCTGCCAGTCTACATGGAGCAGCCAGAGCTGCCAGTCTGCATGAAGCAGCCAGAGCTGTCAGTCTGCATGGAACAGCCAGAGCTGTCAGTCTGCATGGAGCAGCCAGAGCTGTCAGTCTACATGAAGCAGCCCGAGCTGCCAGTCTGCATGAAGCAGTCAGTCTACATGGAGCAGCCAGAGCTGTCAGTCCGCATGGAGCAGCCAGAGCTGTCAGTCTACATGAAGCAGCCCGAGCTGCCAGTCTGCATGAAGCAGCCAGTCTACATGGAGCAGCCAGAGCTGTCAGTCTGCATGGAGCAGCCAGAGCTGCCAGTCTGCATGGAAGCAGCCAGTCTGCATGGAGCAGCCAGAGCTGTCAGTCTGCATGGAGCAGCCAGAGCTGTCTGTCTGCATGGAGCAGCCAGAGCTGCCAGTCTGCATGAAGCAGCCAGAGCTGTCAGTCTGCATGGAGCAGCCAGAGCGGCCAGTCTGCATGGAGCTGCCAGTCTGCAAGGAGCAGCCAGAGCTGTCAGTCTACATGAAGCAGCCCGAGCTGCCAGTCTGCATGAAGGAGCCAGTCTACATGGAGCAGCCAGAGCTGCCAGTCTGCATGAAGCAGCCAGAGCTGTCAGTCTGCATGGAACAGTCAGAGCTGTCAGTCTGCATGGAGCAGCCAGAGCTGTCAGTCTACATGAAGCAGCCCGAGCTGCCAGTCTGCATGAAGCAGTCAGTCTACATGGAGCAGCCAGAGCTGTCAGTCCGCATGGAGCAGCCAGAGCTGTCAGTCTGCATGAAGCAGCCCGAGCTGCCAGTCTGCATGAAGCAGCCAGTCTACATGGAGCAGCCAGAGATGTCAGTCTGCATGAAGCAGCCAGAGCTGTCAGTCTGCATAGAGCAGCCAGTCTGCATGGAGCTGCCAGTCTGCATGGAGCTGCCAGTCTGCATGGAGCTGCCAGTCTGCAAGGAGCTGTCAGTCTGCACGGGCTGTCAGTCTGCACGGAGCTGTCAGTCTGTAAGGAGCTGCCAGTCTGCAGGAGCTGCCAGTCAGCCCGGAGCCGCCAGAGCGGTCAGTCTGTAAGAAGCCGCCAGAGCTGTCAGCCTATGGAGCAGCTAGTGCCGCCAGTCTGCCCAGCGCCGCCAGTGCCCCCCAGTCTGCCCAGCGTCGCCAGTCTGCCCAGCGCCGTCAGTCTGCCCAGCACGCCAGTCTGCCCAGCATCGCCAGTCTGCCCAGCGTCGTCAGTCTGCCCAGCGTCGTCAGTCTGCCCAGCACCGCCAGTCTGCCCAGCACCGCCAGTATGCCCAGCGCCGCCAGTCTGCCCAGCGCCGCCAGTCTGCCCAGCATCGCCAGTCTGCCCAGCGCCGCCAGTCTGCCCAGCGCCGCCAGTCTGCCCAGCGCCGCCAGTCTGCCCAGCGCCGCTAGATCTACCAGTCAGCCAGACTCTTCCAGATCTGCCCAGTCAGCAGACTCTTCCAGATCTGCCAGTCAACCAGACTCTTCCAGATCTGCCAGTCAACCAGACTCTTCCAGATCTGCCAGTCAACCAGACTCTTCCAGATCTGCCAGTCAACAAGACTCTTCCAGATCTGCCAGTCAGCCAGGATCTGCCAGTCAGCCAGGATCTGCCAGTCAGCCAGGATCTGCTGAAACCACCAGCCAGCCAGGAGCTGGTAGATCTTATCTACCTGCCTGAGCTTCCTCTCACTCCTGAGCTTCCTCTCACTCCTGAGCCCTCTCACTCCTGAGCTTCCTCTCCTCCTGAGCTTCCTCTCACTCCTGAGCTTCCTCTCACTCCTGAGCTTTCTCTCACTCCCAGGCTTCCCCCTCAGTCCCGAGCTGCCTCGGTCCCAGGCTGTCCTTCAGTCCCGATCTGCTCCTCAGTCCAGTGGGATTCTGGGTGGGGACTACTAGGCCATGGTCGGCGGCGAGGGTGGACTATCCAGGGACGAAGGGAGAGGGACTAAGACATTAAAGGAGTGGGGTCCACGTCCCGCGCCGGAGCCGCCACCATGGACAGACGCCACCGGACCCTCCCTATTGTTTTGAGGTGCGTTCGGGAGTCCGCACCTTAGGGGGTTCTGTCACGCCCTGGTCAAAGTATTTTTGTGTTTATCTTTATGTATTTGGTCAGGCCAGGGGTGTGGCATGGGGTTTTGTAATTGTGGTGTGTTTGTCTTGGGGTTTTGGTGGTGGTATTAGGATTGTAGCTTAGTGGGTTGTCTAGCAGGTCTGTGGCTGTCTGGAGTGGTTCTCAATCAGAGGCAGGTGCTTATCGTTGTCTCTGATTGGGAACCATGTTTGACAGCCATATTCTTTTGAGTTTGTCGTGGGTGATTGTCCCTTAGTGTCTTACTTGTACTCTCTGTTAGTTTTGCACTAGATAGGCTGTTTTCGGTTTTTCATTACGTTTATTCTTTGTCGTGTTTAGTGTTTAGTCGTGTTTAGTGTTTTAGTCGTGTTTACGTTTT
>NW_024604924.1:0-3974 GCF_018296145.1 Oncorhynchus tshawytscha | reverse complement strand
GGGTCACCAATTGTCGGGGGTTGCGTCAATTCGAATCTGGTATCTGTCACGCCTGGTCAAAGTATTTTGTGTTTATTTTATGTATTTGGTCAGGCCAGGGTGTGGCATGGGGTTTTGAAATTGTGGTGTGTTTGTCTTGGGGTTTTGGTGGTGGTATTGGGATTGTAGCTTTATGGGTTGTCTAGCAAGGTCTGTGGCTGTCTGGAGTGGTTCTCAATCAGAGGCAGGTGCTTATCGTTGTCTCTGATTGGGAACCATATTTAGGCAGCCATATTCTTTGAGGAGTTTGTCGTGGGTGATTGTCCTTAGTGTCCTATGTGTACTCGTTGTTAGTTTGCACCAGATAGGCTGTTTCGGTTTCGTTTATTGTTTTTTGTAAGTTCGTGTTTTCTTTGGTATATTAAACATGGATCCTGTCCCGACACGCTGCAGTTTCCGTCCGACTCTCTTTCATCACCACTAGAAAACCGTTACAGAATCACCCACCACCAACGGACCAAGCGGCGTGTCAACAGGCAGGAGCAGCCGAAAAAGGAGATGCTCACCAAGGATTTCTGGTCATGGGAGGAGATCTTCGACGGGAGAGGACCCTGGGCTAAACCAGGGAGTGTAGCCGCCCAAAGGAGCAACAGGAGAAGAGGCAACAGAGGCAGCAGCAGCAGGAGCAGCAGCAGCTACAGTGGGAGAGGTTGCACCACCTGGAGTTATGGACATGGGAGGAGGAATGGACAGTAAGGACCCTGGAATGAGCCTGGAGATTATTGTCGCCCCAAAGCCGAGCTGGAGGCAGCAAAAGCAGAGGCGGCATTATGAGCTAGCACGGCAGAGCGGATGGAAGCCCGAGAGTCAGCCCCAAAAATTTCTTGGGGGCTTACAGGGAGTATGGCTATGCCAGGTAGGAGACCTGCGCAAACTCCTGTGCTTACCGGGAGGCTGGAGGACCGGGCAGGCACCGTGTTATGCTGTGGGCGCCCGGTGTCTCAGTGCTTTGGATTACAACCCGGTTCAGTATATTCAGCTCCGCGTCGGCCGGGCTAGGTGGCGTCGAGCCAAATGCCATGAAGCCGGCTCTACGCATCTGGTCCCAGTGCGTCTCCTTGGGCCGGCTTACATGGTACCAGCCTTGCGCTCGGTGTCTCCGGTTCGCCTGCATAGCCCAGTGCAGGCTATTCCCACCTACGCCGCACTGGCAGGGCAACCGGGAGCATTCAACCAGGTAGGTTGGGCAGGCTCGGTGCTCAAGAGCCCCAGTGCGCCTGCACGGTCCGGTCTATCAGTACCACCTCCACACCCCAGCCCTCCGGTAGCAGCTCCCCGCACCCAGGCTTCCTGTGCGTGTCCCGATCAGTACCACCAGTTCCAGCACCACGCACCAGGCCTTCAGTGTGCCTCGCCTGTTCAGCGCAGCCAGCGCTTTTCTCCTCTCCTGCGCTGCTGGAGTCTCCCGCCTGTTTAGCGCAGCCAGAGGCCTTCCTCCTCTACAACGCTGCCGGGCCTCCCCGCCTGTTTAGCGCAGCCAGAGCCTTTCTCCTCTCCTGCGCTGCCGGATCTCCCCGCCTGTTTAGCGCAGCCAGAGCCTTCCTCCGACACAGCGCTGCAGGAGTCTCCCGCCTGTTGGCACAGCCAGGCTGCCAGTCTGCATGGAGGCTTGGCCAGAGCTGTCAGTCTGCATGGAGCAGTCATTTGTCGATGCCATCAGGGCAGTACAGGCTGTCAGTCTGCATGAAACAGTGATCTGCATGGGCAGCCAGGCTGTTCAGTCCTGCCTTCAGACAGCCCGAGCTGCCAGTCTGCATGAAGCAGCCAGTCTACATGGAGCAGCCAGAGCTGTCAGTCCGCATGGAGCAGCCAGAGCTGTCAGTCCGCATGGAGCAGCCAGAGCTGTCAGTCTGCATGGAGCAGCCAGAGCTGTCAGTCGCATGGAGCAGCCAGGCTGTCAGTCTCACTGACAGCCCGAGCTGCCAGTCTGCATGAAGCAGCCAGTCTACATAGAGCAGCCAGAGCTGCCAGTCTGCATGAAGCAGCCAGAGCTGTCAGTCTGCATGGAGCAGTCAGAGCTGTCAGTCTGCATGGAGGAGCCAGAGCTGTCAGTCTACAGGAAGCAGCCCGAGCTGCCAGTCTGCATGAAGCAGTCAGTCTACATGGAGCAGCCAGAGCTGTCAGTCCGCATGGAGCAGCCAGAGCTGTCAGTCTACATGAAGCAGCCCGAGCTGCCAGTCTGCATGAAGCAGCCAGTCTACATGGAGCAGCCAGAGCTGTCAGTCTACATGAAGCAGCCAGAGCTGTCAGTCTGCATGGAGCAGCCAGTCTGCATGGAGCAGCCAGTCTGCACGGAGCTGTCAGTCTGCACGGAGCTGTCAGTCTGCACGGAGCTGTCAGTCTGTAAGGAGCTGCCAGTCTGCAAGGAGCTGCCAGTCAGCACGGAGCCGCCAGAGCGGTCAGTCTGTAAGAAGCCGCCAGAGCTGTCAGCCTATATGGAGCAGCTAGTGCCGCCAGTCTGCCCAGCGCCGCCAGTGCCCCCCAGTCTGCCCAGCATCGCCAGTCTGCCCAGCATCGCCATCAGTCTGCCCAGCATCGCCAGTCTGCCCAGCATCGCCAGTCTGCCCAGCATCGCCAGTCTGCCCAGCATCGCCAGTCTGCCCAGCACCGCCAGTCTGCCCAGCGTCGCCAGTCTGCCCGGCGCCGCCAGTCTGCCCGGCGCCGCCAGTCTGCCCGGCGCCGCCGGTCTGCCCAGCATCGCCAGTCTGCCAGACTCTTCCAGATCTGCCAGTCAGCCAGACTCTTCCAGATCTGCCAGTCAGCCAGACTCTTCCAGATCTGCCAGTCAACCAGACTCTTCCAGATCTGCCAGTCAACCAGACTCTTCCAGATCTGCCAGTCAACCAGACTCTTCCAGATCTGCCAGTCAACCAGACTCTTCCAGATCTGCCAGTCAACCAGACTCTTCCAGATCTGCCAGTCAACCAGACTCTTCCAGATCTGCCAGTCAGCCAGGATCTGCCAGTCAGCCAGGATCTGCTGAAACCACCAGCCAGCCAGGAGCTGGTAGAGATATCTACCTGCCTGAGCTTCCTCTCACTCCTGAGCTTCCTCTCACTCCTGAGCTTCCTCTCACTCCTGAGCTTCCTCTCACTCCTGAGCTTCCTCTCACTCCTGAGCTTCCTCTCACTCCTGAGCTTCCTCTCACTCCTGAGCTTCCTCTCACTCCTGAGCTTCCTCTCACTCCTGAGCTTTCTCTCACTCCTGAGCTTTCTCTCACTCCTGAGCTTTCTCTCACTCCCGAGCTTCCCCTCAGTCCCGAGCTGCCTCGGTCCCGAGCTGTCCTTCAGTCCCGATCTGTTCCTCAGTCCAGTGGGGTTCTGGGTGAGGACTACTAGGCCATGGTCGGCGGCGAGGGTGGACTATCCAGGGACGAAGGGAGAGGGGACTAAGACATTAAAGGAGTGGGGTCCACGTCCCCGCGCCGGAGCCGCCACCATGGACAGACGCACCCGGACCCTCTATTGAACAGAGTGCGTTCGGGAGTCCGCACCTTAGAGAGGGTTGTCACGCCCTGGTCAAAGTATTTTGTGTTTATTTTTTATGTATTTGGTCGAGGCCAGGGTGTGGCATGGGGTTTTTTTTTGAGTGTGGTGTGTTTGTCTTGGGGTTTTGGTGGTGGTATTGGGATTGTAGCTTTATGGGTTGTCTAGCAAGGTCTATGGCTGTCTGGAGTGGTTCTCAATCAGAGGCAGGTGCTTATCGTTGTCTCTGATTGGGAACCATATTTAGGCAGCCATATTCTTTAATGGTCGTGGGTGATTGTCCTTAGTGTCCTATGTGTACTCGTTGTTAGTTTGCACCAGATAGGCTGTTTCGGTTTCGTTTATTGTTTTTGTAAGTTCGTGTTTTCTTTGGTATATTAAGCATGGATCGCAATCGACACGCTGCAGTTTGGTCCGACTCTCTTTCATCACCACTAGAAAACCGTTACA
>NW_024604923.1:0-3973 GCF_018296145.1 Oncorhynchus tshawytscha | reverse complement strand
ATCTGTGGCATTGTCACGCCCTGGTCAAAGTATTTTGTGTTTATTTTTATGTATTTGGTCAGGCCAGGGTGTGGCATGGGGTTTTTGTAATTGTGGTGTGTTTGTCTTGGGGTTTTGGTGGTGGTATTGGGATTGTAGCTTAGTGGGTTGTCTAGCAAGGTCTATGGCTGTCTGGAGTGGTTCTCAATCAGAGCCAGGTGCTTATCGTTGTCTCTGATTGGGAACCATATTTAGGCAGCCATATTCTTTGAGTTTGTCGTGGGTGATTGTCCTTAGTGTCCTATGTGTACTCGTTGTTAGTTTGCACCAGATAGGCTGTTTCGGTTTCGTTTATTGTTTTTTTGTAAGTTCGTGTTTCTTTGGTATATTAAACATGGATCGCAATCGACACGCTGCAGTTTGGTCCGACTCTCTTTCATCACCACTAGAAAACCGTTACAGAATCACCCACCACCAACGGACCAAGCGGCGTGTCAACAGGCAGGAGCAGCCGAAAAGGAGATGCTCACCAAGGATTTCTGGTCATGGGAGGAGATCTTCGACGGGAGAGGACCCTGGGCTAAACCAGGGGAGTGTAGCCGCCCAAAGGAGCAACAGGAGAAGAGGCAACAGAGGCAGCAGCAGCAGGAGCAGCAGCAGCTACAGTGGGAGAGGTTGCACCACCTGGAGTTATGGACATGGGAGGAGGAATTGGACGGTAAAGGACCCTGGAATGAGCCTGAGATTATTGTCGCCCCAAAGCCGAGCTGGAGGCAGCAAAAGCAGAGAGGCGGCATTATGAGGAGCTAGCACGGCAGAGCGGATGGAAGCCCAGAGTCAGCCCCAAAAATTTCTTGGGGGCTTACAGGAGTATGGCTATGCCAGGTAGGAGACCTGCGCAAACTCCCTGTGCTTACCGGGGGCTGGAGAGACCGGGCAGGCACCGTGTTATGCTGTGGAGCGCACGGTGTCTCCAGTGCGGTGCACAGCCCGGTTCGGTATATTCCAGCTCCGCATCGGCCGGGCTAGATTGAGCGCCGAGCCAAATGCCATGAAGCCGGCTCTACGCATCTGGTCCCCAGTGCGTCTCCTTGGGCCGGGCTTACATGGCACCAGCCTTGCGCTCGGTGTCTCCGGTTCGCCTGCATAGCCCAGTGCAGGCTATTCCACCTCGCCGCACTGGCAGGGCAACCGGGAGCATTCAACCAGGTAAGGTTGGGCAGGCTCGGTGCTCAAGAGCCCCAGTGCGCCTGCACGGTCCGGTCTATCCAGTACCACCTCCACACCCCAGCCCTCCGGTAGCAGCTCCCCGCACCAGGCTTCCTGTGCGTGTCCTCGATCCAGTACCACCAGTTCCAGCACCACGCACCAGGCCTTCAGTGTGCCTCGCCTGTTCAGCTTGCAGCCAGCGCTTTTCTCCTCTCCTGCGCTGCTGGAGTCTCCCGCCTGTTTAGCGCAGCCAGAGCCTTCCTCCTCTACAGCGCTGCCGGAGCCTCCCGCCTGTTTAGCGCAGCCAGAGCCTTCCTCCTGGCAGCGCTGCCGGAGCCTCCCGCCTGTTTAGCGCAGCCAGAGCCTTTCTCCTCTCCTGCGCTGCCGGAGTCTCCCGCCTGTTTAGCGCAGCCAGAGCCTTCCTCCGACACAGCGCTGCAGGAGTCTCCTGCCTGTTCAGCGCAGCCAGAGCTGCCAGTCTGCATGAAGCAGCCAGAGCTGTCAGTCTGCATGGAGCAGTCAGAGCTGTCAGTCTGCATGGAGCAGCCAGAGCTGTCAGTCTGCATGAAGCAGCCAGTCTACATGGAGCAGCCAGAGCTGTCAGTCTACATGAAGCAGCCCGAGCTGCCAGTCTGCATGAAGCAGCCAGTCTACATGGAGCTGTCAGTCCGCATGGAGCAGCCAGAGCTGTCAGTCCGCATGGAGCAGCCAGAGCTGTCAGTCCGCATGGAGCAGCCAGAGCTGTCAGTCTGCATGGAGCAGCCAGAGCTGTCAGTCCGCATGGAGCAGCCAGAGCTGTCAGTCTACATGAAGCAGCCCGAGCTGCCAGTCTGCATGAAGCAGCCAGTCTACATAGAGCAGCCAGAGCTGCCAGTCTGCATGAAGCAGCCAGAGCTGTCAGTCTGCATGGAGCAGTCAGAGCTGTCAGTCTGCATGGAGGAGCCAGAGCTGTCAGTCTACAGGAAGCAGCCCGAGCTGCCAGTCTGCATGAAGCAGTCAGTCTACATGGAGCAGCCAGAGCTGTCAGTCCGCATGGAGCAGCCAGAGCTGTCAGTCTACATGAAGCAGCCCGAGCTGCCAGTCTGCATGAAGCAGCCAGTCTTTGATGGAGCAGCCAGAGCTGTCAGTCTGCATGAAGCAGCCAGAGCTGTCAGTCTGCATGGAGCAGCCAGTCTGCATGGAGCAGCCAGTCTGCACGGAGCTGTCAGTCTGCACGGAGCTGTCAGTCTGTACGGAGCTGTCAGTCTGTAAGGAGCTGCCAGTCTGCAAGGAGCTGCCAGTCAGCACGGAGCCGCCAGAGCGGTCAGTCTGTAAGAAGCCGCCAGAGCTGTCAGCCTATATGGAGCAGCTAGTGCCGCCAGTCTGCCCAGCGCCGCCAGTGCCCCCAGTCTGCCCAGCATCGCCAGTCTGCCCAGCATCGCCATCAGTCTGCCCAGCATCGCATCAGTCTGCCCAGCATCGCCAGTCTGCCCAGCATCGCCAGTCTGCCCAGCATCGCCAGTCTGCCCAGCACCGCCAGTCTGCCCAGCACCGCCAGTCTGCCCAGCCGTCAGTCTGCCCAGCACCGCCAGTCTGCCCAGCACCGCCAGTCTGCCCAGCACCGCCAGTCTGCCCAGCGTCGCCAGTCTGCCCGGCGCCGCCGGTCTGCCCGGCGCCGCCGGTCTGCCCAGCATCGCCAGTCTGCCAGACTCTTCCAGATCTGCCAGTCAGCCAGACTCTTCCAGATCTGCCAGTCAGCCAGACTCTTCCAGATCTGCCAGTCAACCAGACTCTTCCAGATCTGCCAGTCAACCAGACTCTTCCAGATCTGCCAGTCAACCAGACTCTTCCAGATCTGCCAGTCAACCAGACTCTTCCAGATCTGCCAGTCAACCAGACTCTTCCAGATCTGCCAGTCAACCAGACTCTTCCAGATCTGCCAGTCAGCCAGGATCTGCCAGTCAGCCAGGATCTGCTGAAACCACCAGCCAGCCAGGAGCTGGTAGGTCTATCTACCTGCCTGAGCTTCCTCTCACTCCTGAGCTTCCTCTCACTCCTGAGCTTCCTCTCACTCCTGAGCTCACTCCTGAGCTTCTCTCACTCCTGAGCTTCCTCTCACTCCTGAGCTTTCTCTCCTGAGCTCCTGAGCTTTCTCTCACTCCTGAGCTTTCTCTCACTCCCCTCCCCTCAGTCCCGAGCTGCCTCGGTCCCGAGCTGTCCTTCAGTCCCGATCTGTTCCTCAGTCCAGTGGGGTTCTGGGTGAGGACTACTAGGCCATGGTCGGCGGCGAGGGTGGACTATCCAGGGACGAAGGGAGAGGGGACTAAGACATTAAAGGAGTGGGGTCCACGTCCCCGCGCCGGAGCCGCCACCATGGACAGACGCCCACCCGGACCCTCCCTATTGTTTTGAGGTGCGTTCGGGAGTCCGCACCTTAGGGGGGTTCTGTCACGCCCTGGTCAAAGTATTTTGTGTTTATTTTTATGTATTTGGTCAGGCCAGGTGTGGCATGGGGTTTTTGTAATTGTGGTGTGTTTGTCTTGGGGTTTTGGTGGTGGTATTGGGATTGTAGCTTAGTGGGTTGTCTAGTTAGGTCTATGGGCTGTTGGAGAGGTTCTCAATCAGAGCCAGGTGCTTATCGTTGTCTCTGATTGGGAACCATATTTAGGCAGCCATATTCTTGAGTTTGTCGTGGGTGATTGTCCTTAGTGTCCTATGTGTACTCGTTGTTAGTTTGCACCAGATAGGCTGTTTCGGTTTCGTTTATTGTTTTTTTGTAAGTTCGTGTTTCTTTGGTATATTAAAC
>NW_024604922.1:0-3973 GCF_018296145.1 Oncorhynchus tshawytscha | reverse complement strand
ATCTGACCAGAGCACCTTCTTCCACATGTTTGGTGTGTCTCCCAGGTGGCTTGTGGCAAACTTTAAACAACACTTTTTATGGATATCTTTAAGAAATGGCTTTCTTCTTGCCACTCTTCCATAAAGGCCAGATTTGTGCAATATACGACTGATTGTTGTCCTATGGACAGAGTCTCCCACCTCAGCTGTAGATCTCTGCAGTTCATCCAGAGTGATCATGGGCCTCTTGGCTGCATCTCTGATCAGTCTTCTCCTTGTATGAGCTGAAAGTTTAGAGGGACGGCCAGGTCTTGGTAGATTTGCAGTGGTCTGATACTCCTTCCATTTCAATATTATCGCTTGCACAGTGCTCCTTGGGATGTTTAAAGCTTGGGAAATCTTTTTGTATCCAAATCCAGCTTTAAACTTCTTCACAACAGTATCTCGGACCTGCCTGGTGTGTTCCTTGTTCTTCATGATGCTCTCTGCGCTTTTAACGGACCTCTAAATCAAATCAAATCAAATCAAATCAAATTTTATTTGTCACATACACATGGTTAGCAGATGTTAATGCGAGTGTAGCGAAATGCTTGTGCTTCTAGTTCCGACAATGCAGTAATAACGAGCAAGTAATCTAACTAACAATTCCAAAAAAAAACTACTGTCTTATACACAGTGTAAGGGGGATAAAGAATATGTACATAAGGATATATGAATGAGTGATGGTACAGAGCAGCATAGGCAAGATACAGTAGATGATATCGAGTACAGTATATACATATGAGATAAGTATGTAAACCAAGTGGCATAGTTAAAGTGGCTAGTGATACATGTATTACATAAGGATGCAGTCGATGATATAGAGTACAGTATCAACGTATGCATATGAGATGAACAATGTAGGGTAAGTAACATTATATAAGGTAGCATTGTTTAAAGTGGCTAGTGATATATTTACATAATTTCCCATCAATTCCCATGATTAAAGTGGCTGGAGTAGAGTCAGTGTCATTGACAGTGTGTTGGCAGTAGCCACTCAATGTTAGTGGTGGCTGTTTAACAGTCTGATGGCCTTGAGATAGAAGCTGTTTTTCAGTCTCTCGGTCCCAGCTTTGATGCACCTGTACTGACCTCGCCTTCTGGATGACAGCGGGGTGAACAGGCAGTGGCTCGGGTGGTTGATGTCCTTGATGATCTTTATGGCCTTCCTGTAGCATCGGGTGGTGTAGGTGTCCTGGAGGGCAGGTAGTTTGCCCCCCGGTGATGCGTTGTGCAGACCTCACTACCCTCTGGAGAGCCTTACGGTTGAGGGCGGTGCAGTTGCCATACCAGGCGGTGATACAGCCCGCCAGGATGCTCTCGATTGTGCATCTGTAGAAGTTTGTGAGTGCTTTTGGTGACAAGCCGAATTTCTTCAGCCTCCTGAGGTTGAAGAGGCGCTGCTGCGCCTTCCTCACGATGCTGTCTGTGTGAGTGGACCAATTCAGTTTGTCTGTGATGTGTATGCCGAGGAACTTAAAACTTGCTACCTCTCCACTACTGTTCCATCGATGTGGATGGGGGGTGTTCCTCTCTGCTGTTTCCCTGAAGTCCACAATCATCTCCTTAGTTTTGTTGGACGTTGAGTGTGAGGTTATTTTCCTGACACCACACTCCGAGGGCCCACCTCCTCCCCCGGGCCGTCTCGTCGTTGTTGGTAATCAAGCCACCACTGCTGCCGTCCGCAAACTTGATGATTGAGTTGGAGTGGGGCGCAGGCGGGCCACGCAGTCAGGTGAACAGGAGTACAGGAGGGGGCTCAGAACGCACTCCTTGTGGGGCCCCAGTGTTGAGGATCAGCGGGGAGGAGATGTTGTTGCCTACCCTCACCACCTGGTGGCGGCCCGTCAGGAAGTCCAGTACCCAGTTGCACAGGGCGGGGCCGAGACCCAGGTCTCGAGCTTGATGACGAGCTTGGAGGGTACTATGGTGTTGAATGCCGAGCTGTAGTCGATGAACAGCATTCTCACATAGGTATTCCTCTGTCCAGATGGGTTAGGGCAGTGTGCAGTGTGGTTGAGATTGCATCGCCTGTGACCTATTTGGGCGGTAAGCAAATTGGAGTGGGTCAAGGGTGTCAGGTAGGGTGGAGGTGATATGGTCCTTGACTAGTCTCTCAAAGCACTTCATGATGACGGATGTGAGTGCTACGGGCGGTAGTCGCTTAGCTCAGTTACCTTAGCTTTCTTGGGAACAGGAACAATGGTGGCCCTTTGAAGCATGTGGGAACAGCAGACTGGGTATAGGGATTGGTTGAATATGTCCGTAAACACACCGGCCAGCTGGTCTGCGCATGCTCTGAGGGCGCGGCTGGGGATGCCGTCTGGGCCTGCAGCCTTGCGAGGGTTAACACGTTTAAATGTCTTACCACTTCGGCTGCAGTGAAGGAGAGACCGCATGATTCCGTTGCAGGCCGTGTCAGTGGCACTGTATTGTCCTCAAAGCGGGCAAAAAGTTATTTAGTCTGCCTGGGAGCAAGACATCCTGGTCCGTGACTGGGCTGGGTTTCTTCCTGTAGTCCGTGATTGATTGTAGACCCTGCCACATACCTCTTGTGTCTGAGCCGTTGAATTGAGATTCTACTTTGTCTCTGTACTGGCGCTTAGCTTGTTTGATAGCCTTGCGGAGGGGAATAGCTGCACTGTTTGTATTCAGTCATGTTACCAGACACCTTGCCCTGATTAAAAAGCAGTGGTTCGTGCCTTCAGTTTCACACGAATGCTGCCATCAATCCACGGTTTCTGGTTAGGGAATGTTTTAATCGTTGCTATGGGAACGACATCTTCAACGCACGTTCTAATGAACTCGCACACGTATCAGCGTATTCATCAATGTTGTTGTCTGACGCACATAAAACATCTCCCAGTCCACGTGATGGAAGCAGTCTTGGAGTGTGGAGTCAGCTTGGTCGGACCAGCGTTGGACAGACCTCAGCGTGGGAGCTTCTTGTTTTAGTTTCTGTCTGTAGGCAGGGATCAACAAAATGGAGTCGTGGTCAGCTTTTCCGAAAGGGGGCGGGGCAGGGCCTTATATGCGTCGCGGAAGTTAGAGTAACAATGATCCAGGGTCTTTCCACCCCTGGTTGCGCAATCAATATGCTGATAAAATTTAGGAGTCTTGTTTTCAGATTAGCCTTGTTAAAATCCCCAGCTACAATGAATGCAGCCTCCGGATAAATCGTTTCCAGTTTGCAGAGAGTTAAATAAAGTTCGTTCAGAGCCATCGATGTGTCTGCTTGGGGGGGGATATATACGGCTGTGATTATAATCGAAGAGAATTCTCTTGGTAGATAATGCGGTCTACATTTGATTGTGAGGAATTCTAAATCAGGTGAACAGAAGGATTTGAGTTCCTGTATGTTTCCTTCATCACACCATGTCACGTTGGCCATAAGGCATACCCCCGCCCCGTCTTCTTACCAGAGAGATGTTTGTTTCTGTCGGCGCGATGCGTGGAGAAACCCGCTGGCTGCACCGCTCGGATTGCGTCTCTCCAGTGAGCCATGTTTCCGTGAAGCAGAGAACGTTACAGTCTCTGATGTCCCTCTGGAATGCTACCCTTGCTCGGATTTCATCAACCTTGTTGTCAAGAGACTGGACATTGGCAAGAAGAATGCTGGGGAGTGGTGCACGATGTGCCCGTCTCCGGAGTCTGACCAGAAGACCGCTCTGCTTCCCTCTTTTTTCTGAGTCGTTTTTTTTTTTTGGTCGCTGCATGTGATCCACTCGGTTACACTGGTTGTAAGGCAGAACTCAGATCCGCATCGCTGAAAACATATTCTTGGTCGTACTGATGGTGAGTTGACGCTGATCTTATATTCAGTAGTTCTTGTCGGCTGTATGTAAAGAAACCTAAGATGACCTGGGGTACTAGTGTAAGAAATAACACGTAAAAAACAAAAACTGCATAGTTTCCTAGAACGCGGCTTGCGGCGGCCATCTCTGTCGGCGCCCGG
>NW_024604921.1:0-3973 GCF_018296145.1 Oncorhynchus tshawytscha | reverse complement strand
AACTGTAATAGCCCCCATGCACCAGAAACCCATACAGAGAAAAGTCCTGCCTCAGTATTAGTATTCTTTTCAGGACCATCTGTGATTGGGCAGAGTTATGGTAGCATCCCAAATGGCACCCTTCTTCCTACAAAGTACATGACTTTTGACCAGAACCCTGCCATTCAGGACACAAACATGGCCCTGGGTTTACAACTGACTTGCTGGTCCAGACTGAAGTCTTCTATAATCCTCTGATTAGACAGAGAGTGAACTCTCATCCCGCCAGATACAGCAGGCCTCTCTACTACCTAACTAAAGGTTTACATTTACATTTTAGTAATTTAGCAGACACTCTTATCCAGAGTGATTTACAGTTAGTGCAATCATATTAAGATAGCTAGGTGGGACAACCACATATCTCAGTTATAGTAAGTACATTTTCTCAAAGTAAACTACCAGCAAAGTCAGTGGTAGGGGGGGGAGTCAAGTGTAGCATTAGTTCACGATAAGCATTTGGGGTTGCGGGGAGGTGCCATGGGATTATTTAAGATACTCTATGAAGGGGTAGGGTTTTAGATGTTTTTGGAAGATGGGCAGGGACTTTACTGTCCTAGCTTTAGGAGGAAGCTGGTTCCACTTGTATATTTATTGTATTTTATTATTATTTATTTTTAGTTTATTTAATTTATTATTTTCAGTGGTTTGATGGCAGTAGCTGAGCCCAGCCAACAGCGAGTTGCAGTAGTCCAGATGGGAGATGACAAGAGCCTGAGTAGAGCTGTGCCACTTCCTGTGTGAGGTAGGGTCATACTCTACGGATGTTGTAGAGCATGTGTAATACACTCACCATTGTTTTGCACCTAGGCTACACTACAGTACACCTCCAAAGAGTTTAAATGGAGTGTGTAGATGTACACATAAAGTGCCTTTTGTACTGATTGTTCCATTGATGTCTGATACATGTCTGCACTCTATAGTAGATAGGCTATACAATAGGATTGAAACAATAGCAAATGGACTTAATTTCCTAATTTGTTCTTGAAGATGAGAGCTGGATCTTAGACTGTGAATCATCTCATCCCCCAGCCAACCTCAGCCTCGGGCACTTTCTGTTTTAGGCATCTTGGCTTGAATTGGCTCTACTACCCTCTACACTGCCAAAGATGACCTACAGTACATTGTTTGAGTGGATACTACAGGTTGAGACTCTTCAGGGCCTAGACCAGGCTGCATCCCAAATGGCACCCTTTCTCTATATAGTGAACTTCTTTTGGTCTGTGTCCACTATGTGCACCACGTTGTCCACTAGAGAATAGAGTGGCATTTGGAACACATCGCAGCATTTGATCCACAACATGACAACGTGTCACTCAGGTTGGACAACAGCCAGTGATGTGAACTCCGGAGCTGTCTTGTAACACACTCCCACCTCTGTGAGTGGATGTGAGTGGACATAGAGTATAGTACATATAAACCTACAGGTGTAGCAGTGATGTGGCTTGAAGCTACAAGCCCCATTACCTCCAAATCCAAAACAGGATAATACGTTTGGCTTTTATTGTGCCTGAATAGGATTTTGATTACACAGTTAAACACTGTTTACAAACTGTGCTAATACAATTGAGTCCGGTGTTTGATCGGAGTCCTGGAGCAATTTTTCAAATCTATCTGCGCTAGAAAACAGACTGATGGAAAACACATTTACTGTGCTCTGATTACAGATTATTACAACCCAATGAACAAACACTTGTCTTGTCAACATCTCCACCATCAAATACTTCCTCATGATTGCAATCCTGTTTAGAATTTTAACTGAATGCATTTTTTTCACGTCACACAGTCATTCCAGTATGCATTACTCAACAAACTGAAAAGCACAAACACACTCGAAAGTGTACACAGTCCATTCATTACTGAAAATACTAGAGCAGTAATTGCATCTAAATTCTGCTTTTGTTTTTTGGCATCATCCCAAAGAAATGTATGAAAAATGCACAATGCACAAAATGCACAGCTACATTTTTACTTCTAATCCCCATAAAATAATGCCATCACAGCTGAGTGAAGTGTGAACTTGAGGTGGATATTTAAATCTGCTAGCCTAGAAATGAACTGCACGCTGAGCGCACATGCAATGCCAGGTTCAAACTGGCAGGAAACCAAGGCTTCAGGCACTGTGTCCACAGAAACACACTCAGCCTTACTCTGAGTTTAACTCAAAATCAAATGAGATTTTCCCCACAGGCTTTCTGATTCTACGTATGACCTTTCACCTGATCATTCTTAAAGTCTTCAGCAAAAAATCCAGAGGTTTAGCTTTAGCTCTGCTCCATGACTGATGAGCTGGGGAAGTTTCCTCAGCTAAGGCTACAACATGACACCTTGCCCTTGGCAGACAGACACACAGCTTAGGCTAGGCCACAGTGTTACCTACAGTACCACTGCACTGGCAGGGAAGGACGGCCAACATTGATTTATGTCCTAACATGTAGGGCCTCACACTATTCAGGTTTCCATCAATGCATACATTAATATGTGGAAGGGTAACATGGAAACTTAGCAGTGTGCATTGGTGAAGAGATTTGAGCTATTCTGATAGTGTAGTCAAGTTAACCTCTTGAGCTTATGGCTCAATGCCCCCGTTGGAGGAAGTGCGTGCCCATAGTAAACTGAAAATATTTTTTTCCAAAATTGCTAATATATGCATATAATAATAATTATTGAATAGAAAACACTCTAAAGTTTCTAAAACCGTTTAAATTATGTCTGTATGTAAAGCAGAACTCTCAGGGCAGCCTTTCTCCCAAACTCTCTTTGTCAAGAGAAAAGTTGGGTCAACTTTGACGTCATCGCCCCCACCCTTCCCAGGCAGCTACCGATCTGGGAACAGTATGTATTTATTCAGCGCGATGTCTGCTTTCAATTGGCACGTTCATTGTTTGAATTTCGCGCTCCCTCATCCTTTGGCGGGCGAAAATGCCCGGTTCACTCTCACATACATGCACTCTATTGCGCGCGGCCGATTTGGGGAACGTTCTTTCCAATAGACACCAGTTGAAGCCGGTTCGTTTGTTCGCGTTGATCATTGTTTTACATGATAAAAACATCATTTTGCTCGATTCTGCACTTAGTTTGACCAGTTTAGTCAACATATAATATGTAATTTTGAAGTTTGATTGCGCAAGAGTGCGGGACCAGAAGGAGCAGAAGTTATTTTGGGTGCATTTCAGCTGAAGCTGTTAGCATATGCTAATACAAAGACGCACAACTTGAAACCAAACGATGTATTGGGTAAGTATGACTCCTTCTCACGTCTTCTGATCGAAGAACATCAAAGGTAAGGGAATATTTATGTGGTTATTTTGGGTTTCTGTGGACTCCAAACGTAGAGGAGACACTGCTAATATCTGAGCGCCGACTCATAGCATAGACTAGTGAACGAATTCTGTAACGTTAAAAATAAATGTAACACAGCGGTTGTATTAAGAAGAAGTGTATCTTTGTAACTATATGTAGAACATGTATATTTAGTCATGTTTATTGCTTGTTATCTGACGTTATCTGTCCGAGCTATCATAATTTCTCTGGACATTTTGAGTAGCATTTTTTGAAATGTCGTCATTGTAAACAGAGATTTATGGATATTAATGGCATATTATTGAAAAAAAAAAAAATGTACTGTGTAACATGTAATATTACTGTCATCTGATGAAGATTTTCAAAAGGTTAGTGAATTATTTATTTTTTTAATCCTACTTTTAAATTTTATATTTTCTGGGACAAAATGGCCGCCGCTTGCATTTTGTTTCGGTGGTGGTCTAATATAAATGTGTGCTATGTTTTCGCGTAAAACATTTTAGAAATCTGACTTGCTGGGTAGATGAACAAGGTGTTTATCTTTCATTTGAGCTATTGGACTTGTGTAGGTGTGGAGGTTAAATATGTCTAAGAATATTTTTTTCACATTTTGCGTTATGCTAATGAGCTTGAG
>NW_024604920.1:0-3972 GCF_018296145.1 Oncorhynchus tshawytscha | reverse complement strand
TTTTGTGTTTATTTTTATGTATTTGGTCAGGCCAGGGTGTGGCATGGGGTTTTTGAAATTGTGGTGTGTTTGTCTTGGGGTTTTGGTGGTGGTATTGGGATTGTAGCTTTATGGGTTGTCTAGCAAGGTCTATGGCTGTCTGGAGTGGTTCTCAATCAGAGGCAGGTGCTTATCGTTGTCTCTGATTGGGAACCATATTTAGGCAGCCATATTCTTTGAGTTTGTCGTGGGTGATTGTCCTTAGTGTCCTATGTGTACTCGTTGTTAGTTTGCACCAGATAGGCTGTTTCGGTTTCGTTTATTGTTTTTTTGTAAGTTCGTGTTTTCTTTGGTATATTAAACATGGATCGCAATCGACACGCTGCAGTTTGGTCCGACTCTCTTTCATCACCACTAGAAAACCGTTACAGAATCACCCACCACCAACGGACCAAGCGGCGTGTCAACAGGCAGGAGCAGCCGAAAAAGGAGATGCTCACCAAGGATTTCTGGTCATGGGAGGAGATCTTCGACGGGAGAGGACCCTGGGCTAAACCAGGGAGTGTAGCCGCCCAAAGGAGCAACAGGAGAAGAGGCAACAGAGGCAGCAGCAGCAGGAGCAGCAGCAGCTACAGTGGGAGAGGTTGCACCACCTGGAGTTATGGACATGGGAGGAGGAATTGGACGGTAAAGGACCCTGGAATGAGCCTGGAGATTATTGTCGCCCCAAAGCCGAGCTGGAGGCAGCAAAAGCAGAGAGGCGGCATTATGAGGAGCTAGCACGGCAGAGCGGATGGAAGCCCGAGAGTCAGCCCCAAAAATTTCTTGGGGGGCTTACAGGGAGTATGGCTATGCCAGGTAGGAGACCTGCGCAAACTCCCTGTGCTTACCGGGGGCTGGAGAGACCGGGCAGGCACCGTGTTATGCTGTGGAGCGCACGGTGTCTCCAGTGCGGGTGCACAGCCCGGTTCGGTATATTCCAGCTCCGCGTATCGGCCGGGCTAGATTGAGCGTCGAGCCAAATGCCATGAAGCCGGCTCTACGCATCTGGTCCCCAGTGCGTCTCCTTGGGCCGGCTTACATGGTACCAGCCTTGCGCTCGGTGTCTCCGGTTCGCCTGCATAGCCCAGTGCAGGCTATTCCACCTCGCCGCACTGGCAGGGCAACCGGGAGCATTCAACCAGGTAAGGTTGGGCAGGCTCGGTGCTCAAGAGCCCCAGTGCGCCTGCACGGTCCGGTCTATCCAGTACCACCTCCACACCCCAGCCCTCCGGTAGCAGCTCCCCGCACCAGGCTTCCTGTGCGTGTCCTCGATCCAGTACCACCAGTTCCAGCACCACGCACCAGGCCTTCAGTGTGCCTCGCCTGTTCAGCGCAGCCAGCGCTTTTCTCCTCTCCTGCGCTGCTGGAGTCTCCCGCCTGTTTAGCGCAGCCAGAGCCTTCCTCCTCTACAGCGCTGCCGGAGCCTCCCGCCTGTTTAGCGCAGCCAGAGCCTTTCTCCTCTCCTGCGCTGCCGGAGTCTCCCGCCTGTTTAGCGCAGCCAGAGCCTTCCTCCGACACAGCGCTGCAGGAGTCTCCCGCCTGTTCAGCGCAGCCAGAGCTGCCAGTCTGCATGAAGCAGCCAGAGCTGTCAGTCTGCATGGAGCAGTCAGAGCTGTCAGTCTGCATGGAGCAGCCAGAGCTGTCAGTCTGCATGAAGCAGCCAGTCTACATGGAGCAGCCAGAGCTGTCAGTCTACATGAAGCAGCCCGAGCTGCCAGTCTGCATGAAGCAGCCAGTCTACATGGAGCAGCCAGAGCTGTCAGTCCGCATGGAGCAGCCAGAGCTGTCAGTCCGCATGGAGCAGCCAGAGCTGTCAGTCTGCATGGAGCAGCCAGAGCTGTCAGTCCGCATGGAGCAGCCAGAGCTGTCAGTCTACATGAAGCAGCCCGAGCTGCCAGTCTGCATGAAGCAGCCAGTCTACATAGAGCAGCCAGAGCTGCCAGTCTGCATGAAGCAGCCAGAGCTGTCAGTCTGCATGGAGCAGTCAGAGCTGTCAGTCTGCATGGAGGAGCCAGAGCTGTCAGTCTACAGGAAGCAGCCCGAGCTGCCAGTCTGCATGAAGCAGTCAGTCTACATGGAGCAGCCAGAGCTGTCAGTCCGCATGGAGCAGCCAGAGCTGTCAGTCTACATGAAGCAGCCCGAGCTGCCAGTCTGCATGAAGCAGCCAGTCTACATGGAGCAGCCAGAGCTGTCAGTCTGCATGAAGCAGCCAGAGCTGTCAGTCTGCATGGAGCAGCCAGTCTGCATGGAGCAGCCAGTCTGCACGGAGCTGTCAGTCTGCACGGAGCTGTCAGTCTGCACGGAGCTGTCAGTCTGTAAGGAGCTGCCAGTCTGCAAGGAGCTGCCAGTCAGCACGGAGCCGCCAGAGCGGTCAGTCTGTAAGAAGCCGCCAGAGCTGTCAGCCTATATGGAGCAGCTAGTGCCGCCAGTCTGCCCAGCGCCGCCAGTGCCCCCAGTCTGCCCAGCATCGCCAGTCTGCCCAGCATCGCCATCAGTCTGCCCAGCATCGCCAGTCTGCCCAGCATCGCCAGTCTGCCCAGCATCGCCAGTCTGCCCAGCATCGCCAGTCTGCCCAGCACCGCCAGTCTGCCCAGCGTCGTCAGTCTGCCCAGCGTCGTCAGTCTGCCCAGCACCGCCAGTCTGCCCAGCACCGCCAGTCTGCCCAGCGTCGCCAGTCTGCCCAGCGCCAGTCTGCCCGGCGCCGCCAGTCTGCCCGGCGCCGCCAGTCTGCCCGGCGCCGCCGGTCTGCCCAGCATCGCCAGTCTGCCAGACTCTTCCAGATCTGCCAGTCAGCCAGACTCTTCCAGATCTGCCAGTCAGCCAGACTCTTCCAGATCTGCCAGTCAACCAGACTCTTCCAGATCTGCCAGTCAACCAGACTCTTCCAGATCTGCCAGTCAACCAGACTCTTCCAGATCTGCCAGTCAACCAGACTCTTCCAGATCTGCCAGTCAACCAGACTCTTCCAGATCTGCCAGTCAACCAGACTCTTCCAGATCTGCCAGTCAACCAGACTCTTCCAGATCTGCCAGTCAGCCAGGATCTGCCAGTCAGCCAGGATCTGCTGAAACCACCAGCCAGCCAGGAGCTGGTAGAGATATCTACCTGCCTGAGCTTCCTCTCACTCCTGAGCTTCCTCTCACTCCTGAGCTTCCTCTCACTCCTGAGCTTCCTCTCACTCCTGAGCTTCCTCTCACTCCTGAGCTTCCTCTCACTCCTGAGCTTTCTCTCACTCCTGAGCACTCCTGAGCTTTCTCTCACTCCTGAGCTTTCTCTCACTCCTGAGCTTTCTCTCACTCCTGAGCTTTCCCACTCCCGAGCTTCCCCTCAGTCCCGAGCTGCCTCGGTCCCGAGCTGTCCTTCAGTCCCGATCTGTTCCTCAGTCCAGTGGGGTTCTGGGTGAGGACTACTAGGCCATGGTCGGCGGCGAGGGTGGACTATCCAGGGACGAAGGGAGAGGGGACTAAGACATTAAAGGAGTGGGGTCCACGTCCCGCGCCGGAGCCGCCACCATGGACAGACGCCCACCCGGACCCTCCCTATTGTTTTGAGGTGCGTTCGGGAGTCCGCACCTTAGGGGGGGGGTTCTGTCACGCCCTGGTCAAAGTATTTTGTGTTTATTTTTATGTATTTGGTCAGGCCAGGGTGTGGCATGGGGTTTTTGAAATTGTGGTGTGTTTGTCTTGGGGTTTTGGTGGTGGTATTGGGATTGTAGCTTTATGGGTTGTCTAGCAAGGTCTATGGCTGTCTGGAGTGGTTCTCAATCAGAGGCAGGTGCTTATCGTTGTCTCTGATTGGGAACCATATTTAGGCAGCCATATTCTTTGAGTTTGTCGTGGGTGATTGTCCTTAGTGTCCTATGTGTACTCGTTGTTAGTTTGCACCAGATAGGCTGTTTCGGTTTCGTTTATTGTTTTTTTGTAAGTTCGTGTTTTCTTTGGTATATTAAAC
>NW_024604919.1:0-3971 GCF_018296145.1 Oncorhynchus tshawytscha | reverse complement strand
AATAATTGAGATGGTAGATCAAGCTGGTCTGTCAAAATATAATAGAGACAGTAGATCTAGCTGGTCTGTCATAATATAATAGAGACAGTAGATCTAGCTGGTCTGTCATATTATAATAGAGACAGTAGATGTAGCTGGTCTGTCATATTATAATAGAGACAGTAGATCAAGCTGTTCTGTCATAATATAATAGAGACAGTAGATCTAGCTGGTCTGTCATATTATAATAGAGACAGTAGATCTAGCTGGCCTGTCAAAATATAATAGAGACAGTAGATCTTGCTGGTCTGTCATAAAATAATAGAGATAGTAGATCAAGTTGGTCTGTCATATTATAAGAGAGACAGTAGATCTAGCTGGTCTGTCATATTATAATAGAGACAGTAGATGTAGCTGGTCTGTCATGTTATAATAGAGACAGTAGATCAAGCTGTTCTGTCACAATATAATAGAGACAGTAGATCTAGCTGGTCTGTCATATTATAATAGAGACAGTAGATCAAGCTGGTCTGTCATAATATAATAGAGACAGTAGATCTAGCGGGTCTGTCATATTATAATAGAGACAGTAGATCTAGCTGGTCTGTCATATTATAATAGAGACAGTAGATCTAGCTGGCCTGTCAAAATATAATAGAGACAGTAGATCTTGCTGGTCTGTCATAAAATAATAGAGATAGTAGATCAAGCTGGTCTGTCATAATATAAGAGAGACAGTAGATCTAGCTGGTCTGTCATAATATAATAGAGACAGTAGATCTTGCTGGTCAGTCATAATATAATAGAGACAGTAGATCTAGCTGTTCTGTGATAATATAATAGAGACAGTAGATCTAGCTGGTCTGTCATATTATAATAGAGACAGTAGATCTAGCTGGTCTGTCATATTATAATTTAGACAGTAGATCTAGCTGGTCTGTCATATTATAATAGAGACAGTAGATCTAGCTGGTCTGTCATATTATAATACAGAAAGTAGATCTAGCTGTCATATTATAATAGAGACAGAGAAGTAGATGTAGATCTGGTCTGTCATATTATAATAGAGACAGTAGATCAAGCTGGTCTGTCATAATATAATAGAGACAGTAGATCTAGCTGGTCTGTCATATTATAATAGAGACAGTAGATCAAGCTGGTCTGTCATAATATAATAGAGACAGTAGATCTAGCTGGTCTGTCATATTATAATAGAGACAGTAGATCTAGCTGGTCTGTCATAATAATAGAGACAGTAGATCTAGCTGGTCTGTCATAATATAATAGAGACAGTAGATCTAGCTGGTCTGTCATATTATAATAGAGACAGTAGATCTAGCTGGTCTGTCATATTATAATAGAGACAGTAGATCTAGCTGGTCTGTCAAAATATAATAGAGACAGTAGATCTAGCTGGTCTGTCATAAGAAGTAGATAGAGATAGTAGAGACAGTAGATCTGCTGGTCTGTCATATTATAATAGAGACAGTAGATCTAGCTGGTCTGTCATATTATAATAGAGACAGTAGATCTAGCTGGTCTGTCATATTATAATAGAGACAGTAGATCTAGCTGGTCTGTCATATTATAATAGAGACAGTAGATCTAGCTGGTCTGTCATAATATAATAGAGACAGTAGATCTAGCTGGTCTGTTATGATAATACAGACAGTAGATCTAGCTGGTCTGTCATATTATAATAGAGACAGTAGTTCAAGCTGGTCTGTCATAATATAATAGAGACAGTAGATCTAGCTGGTCTGTCATATTATAATAGAGACAGTAGATCTAGCTGGTCTGTCATAATATAATAGAGACAGTAGATCTAGCTGGTCTGTCATATTATAATAGAGACAGTAGATCTAGCTGGCATGTCATAAAATAATAGAGATGGTAGATCAAGCTGGTCTGTCATAATATAATAGAGACAGTAGATCTAGCTGGTCTGTCATAAAATAATAGAGACAGTAGATCTTGCTGGTCTGTCATAAAATAATAGAGACAAATAGAGAGACAGTAGATCTAGCTGGTCTGTCATATTATAATAGAGACAGTAGATCTAGCTGGTCTGTCATATTATAATAGAGACAGTAGATCTAGCTGGTCTGTCATATATAGATCTAGCTGGTCTGTCATATTATAATAGAGACAGTAGATCTAGCTGGTCTGTCATATTATAATAGAGACAGTAGTTCAAGCTGGTCTGTCATAATCTAATAGAGACAGTAGATCTAGCTGGTCTGTCATATTATATAATACAGACAGTAGATCTAGCTGGTCTGTCATATTATAATAGAGACAGTAGTTCAAGCTGGTCTGTCATAATCTAATAGAGACAGTAGATCTAGCTGGTCTGTCATATTATAATAGAGACAGTAGATCTAGCTGGTCTGTCATAATATAATAGAGACAGTAGATCTAGCTGGTCTGTCATATTATAATAGAGACAGTAGATCTAGCTGGCATGTCATAAAATAATAGAGATGGTAGATCAAGCTGGTCTGTCAAAATATAATAGAGACAGTAGATCTAGCTGGTCTGTCATAATATAATAGAGACAGTAGATCTAGCTGGTCTGTCATATTATAATAGAGACAGTAGATCTAGCTGGTCTGTCATATTATAATAGAGACAGTAGATCTAGCTGGTCTGTCATATTATAATAGAGACAGTAGATCAAGCTGTTCTGTCTAATATAATAGAGACAGTAGATCTAGCTGGTCTGTCATATTATAATAGAGACAGTAGATCTAGCTGGTCTGTCAAAATATAATAGAGACAGTAGATCTTGCTGGTCTGTCATAAAATAATAGAGACAGTAGATCAAGCTGGTCTGTCATATTATAATAGAGACAGTAGATCAGCTGGTCTGTCATATATAATAGAGACAGTAGATCTAGCTGGTCTGTCATATTATAATAGAGACAGTAGATCTAGCTGGTCTGTCATATTATAATAGAGACAGTAGATCAAGCTGTTCTGTCACAATATAATAGAGACAGTAGATCTAGCTGGTCTGTCATATTATAATAGAGACAGTAGATCTAGCTGGTCTGTCATAATATAATAGAGACAGTAGATCTAGCTGGTCTGTCATATTATAATAGAGACAGTAGATCTAGCTGGTCTGTCATATTATAATAGAGACAGTAGATCTAGCTGGCCTGTCAAAATATAATAGAGACAGTAGATCTTGCTGGTCTGTCATAAAATAATAGAGATAGTAGATCAAGCTGGTCTGTCATAATATAAGAGAGACAGTAGATCTAGCTGGTCTGTCATATTATAATAGAGACAGTAGATCTTGCTGGTCAGCCATAATATAATAGAGACAGTAGATCTAGCTGTTCTGTGATAATATAATAGAGACAGTAGATCTAGCTGGTCTGTCATATTATAATAGAGACAGCAGATCTAGCTGGTCTGTCATATTATAATTTAGACAGTAGATCTAGCTGGTCTGTCATATTATAATAGAGACAGTAGATCTAGCTGGTCTGTCATATTATAATACAGAAAGTAGATGTAGCTGGTCTGTCATATTATAATAGAGACAGTAGATCAAGCTGCTCTGTCACAATATAATAGAGACAGTAGATCTAGCTGGTCTGTCATATTATAATAGAGACAGTAGATCAAGCTGGTCTGTCATAATATAATAGAGACAGTAGATCTAGCTGGTCTAATATAATGAGACAGTAGATCTAGCTGGTCTGTCATATTATAATAGAGACAGTAGATCTAGCTGGTCTGTCATGTTATAATAGAGACAGTAGATCAAGCTGTTCTGTCACAATATAATAGAGACAGTAGATTTAGCTGGTCTGTCATATTATAATAGAGACAGTAGATCTAGCTGGTCTGTCATATTATAATAGAGACATTAGATCTAGCTGGCCTGTCAAAATATAATAGAGACAGTAGATCTTGCTGGTCTGTCATAAAATAATAGAGATAGTAGATCAAGCTGGTCTGTCATATTATAAGAGAGA
>NW_024604918.1:0-3971 GCF_018296145.1 Oncorhynchus tshawytscha | reverse complement strand
AGGACTGAGACATGGATACAGCTCTACTACAGGACTGAGACATGGATACAGCTCTACTACAGGACTGAGACATGGATACAGCTCTACTTTAGGACTGATACATGGATACAGCTCTACTACAGGACTGATACATGGATACAGCTCTACTTTAGGACTGAGACATGGATACAGCTCTACTTTCAGGACTGAGACATGGATACAGCTCTACTTTAGGACTGAGGACTGAGACATGGATACTCTACTAGGACTGAGACATGGATACAGCTCTACTACAGGACTGAGACATGGATACAGCTCTACTACAGGACTGAGACATGGATACAGCTCTACTTTAGGACTGGGATACAGCTCTACTTTAGGACTGAGACATGGATACAGCTCTACTTTAGGACTGAGGATACAGACTACTTTAGGACTGAGACATGGATACAGCTCTACTTTAGGACTGATATACAGCTCTACTTTAGGACTGATACATGGATACAGCTCTACTTTTAGGACTGATACATGGATACAGCTCTACTTTAGGACTTATACAGCTCTACTTTAGGACTGAGACATGGATACAGCTCTACTACAGGACTGAGACATGGATACAGCTCTACTAGGACTGAGACATGGATACAGCTCTACTACAGGACTGCTCTACTACATGGATGGATACATGGATACAGCTCTACTAAAGGACTGAGACATGGATACAGCTCTACTACAGGACTGAGACATGGATGGCTCTATACAGGACTGAGACATGGATACAGCTCTACTACAGGACTGATACATGGATAAAGCTCTACTAAAGAACTGAGACATGGATACAGCTCTACTACAGGACTGAGACATGGATACAGGTCTTCTAAAGGACTGAGACATGGATACTGAACTGATACATGGATACAGCTCTACTACAGGACTGAGACATGGATACAGCTCTACTAAAGGACTGAGACATGGATACAGCTCTACTTTAACTGATACAGCTCTACTTTAGGACTGAGACATGGATACAGCTCTACTACAGGACTGAGACATGGATACAGCTCTACTACAGGACTGATACATGGATACAGCTCTACTACAGGACTGATACATGGATACAGCTCTACTACAGGACTGATACATGGATACAGCTCTACTAAAGGACTGATACAATGGATACAGCTCTGGACTTTAGGACTGATACAGCTCTACTTTAGGACTCAAACAGCTCTACTATGATACATGGATACAGCTCTACTACAGGACTGATACATGGATACAGCTCTACTACAGGACTGATACATGGATACAGCTCTACTAAAGGACTGAGACATGGATACAGCTCTACTTTAGGACTGAGACATGGATACAGCTCTACTTTAGGACTGATAGATGGATACAGCTCTACTTTAGGACTGAGACATGGATACAGCTCTACTACAGGACTGATACATGGATACAGCTCTACTACAGGACTGATACATGGATACAGCTCTACTAAAGGACTGAGACATGGATACAGCTCTACTACAGGACTGAGACATGGATACAGCTCTACTTTAGGACTGAGACATGGATACAGCTCTACTTTAGGACTGAGACATGGATACAGCTCTACTAGACTGAGACATGGATACAGCTCTACTTTAGGACTGATACATGGATACAGCTCTACTTTAGGACTGAGACATGGATACAGCTCTACTACAGGACTGAGACATGGATACAGCTCTACTACAGGACTGAGACATGGATACAGCTCTACTTTAGGACTGATACAGCTCTACTACAGGACTGATACATGGATACAGCTCTACTTTAGGACTGATACAGCTCTACTTTAGGACTGAGACATGGATACAGCTCTACTTTACAGGACTGATACAGCTCTACTTTAGGACTGAGACATGGACAGCTCTACTGACAGGAGACATGGATACAGCTCTACTGATGGACAGCTCTACTTAGGACTGAGACATGGATACAGCTCTACTTTAGGACTGATACATGGATCTAGCTCTTAGGACTGAGACATGGATACAGCTCTACTTTAGGACTGATACATGGATACAGCTCTACTTTAGTACTGATACATGGATACAGCTCTACTTTAGGACTGAGACATGGATACAGCTCTACTTTAGGACTGATACAGCTCTACTTTAGGACTGATACATGGATACAGCTCTACTACAGGACTGAGACATGGATACAGCTCTACTACAGGACTGAGACATGGATACAGCTCTACTACAGGACTGAGACATGGATACAGGTCTTCTACAGGACTGAGACATGGATACAGCTCTACTTTAGGACTGAGACATGGATACAGCTCTACTTTAGGACTGAGACATGGATACAGATATATTTTAGGACTGAGACAAGGATACAGCTCTATTACAGGACTGAGACATGGATACAGCTCTACTACAGGACTGATACATGGATACAGCTCTACTACAGGACTGAGACATGGATACAGCTCTACTTAGGACTGAGACATGGATACAGCTCTACTTTAGGACTGAGACATGGGTACAGCTCTACTTTAGGACTGATACATGGATACAGCTCTACTTTAGGACTGAGACAGATCTACTTTAGGACTGAGACATGGATACAGCTCTACTTTAGGACTGATTCAGCTCTACTTTAGGGACTGAGACATGGATACAGCTCTACTTTAGGACTGAGACATGGATACAGCTCTACTTTAGGACAGGACTGCTCTAGACATGGATACAGCTCTACTACAGGACTGAGACATGGATACAGCTCTACTTTAGGACTGAGACATGGATACAGCTCTACTTTAGGACTAGGATGAGCTCTACATGGATACAGCTCTACTTTAGGACTGAGACATGGATACAGCTCTACTTTAGGACTGAGACATGGATACAGATCTATTTTAGGACTGAGACATGGATACAGCTCTATTACAGGACTGAGACATGGATACAGCTCTACTTTAGGACTGATACATGGATACAGCTCTACTAAAGGACTGAGACATGGATACAGCTCTACTACAGGACTGAGACATGGATACAGCTCTACTAAAGGACTGAGACATGGATACAGCTCTACTACAGGACTGAGACATGGATACAGCTCTACTACAGGACTGACACATGGATACAGCTCTACTTTAGGACTGATACAGCTCTACTTTAGGACTGAGACATGGATACAGCTCTACTACAGGACTGAGACATGGATACAGGTCTTCTACAGGACTGATACATGGATACAGCTATACTACAAGAATGATACATGGATACAGCTCTACTACAGGACTGATACATGGATACAGCTCTACTAAAGGACTGATAAATGGATACAGCTCTACTTTAGGACTGATACAGCTCTACTTTAGGACTGAGACATCGAAACAGCTCTACTACAGGACTGATACATGGATACAGCTCTACTACAGGACTGATACATGGATACAGCTCTACTTTAGGACTGATACATCGAAACAGCTCTACTACAGGACTGATACATGGATACAGCTCTACTACAGGACTGATAAATGGATACAGCTCTACTTTAGGACTGATACAGCTCTACTTTAGGACAGAGACATCGAAACAGCTCTACTACAGGACTGAGACATGGATACAGCTCTACTTTAGGACTGATACATGGATACAGCTCTACTACAGGACTGATACATGGATACAGCTCTACTATAGGACTGATACATGGATACAGCTCTACTACAGGACTGAGACATGGATACAGCTCTACTACAGGACTGAGACATGGATACAGCTCTACTTTATGACTGATACATGTATACAGCTCTACTTTAGGACTGATACCCTTCTACTTTAGGACTGAGACATGGATACAGCTCTACTTTAGGACTGAGACATGGATACAGCTCTACTACAGGACAGGATACAGCTCTACTTTAGGACTGAGACATGGATACAGCTCTACTTTAGGACTGAGACATGGATACAGCTCTACTTTAGGAC
>NW_024604917.1:0-3970 GCF_018296145.1 Oncorhynchus tshawytscha | reverse complement strand
TTTCGGAAATTCTGTTAAAAATCGCGCATCATTTTGGCGTCCTGCTACTCAGGCCAGGAATATAGTATATGCATATGATTAGTATGTGTGGATAGAAAACACTCAGACGTTTCCAAAACTGTTTAAATCACGGCTGTGACTATAACAGAACGTCTGTTTCATCGAAAAGCGCAGGAAAATCTGATCACTGGAGATGGAAAAAAATATCCATGCGCCACTTCAACCCATTGTTAAAGGTGAACCGTATTAAATGAGGCCGAGCTTGCAGTACCTACAGCTTCCACAGGATGTATAGAGTCTTCTCATTTGATTCTGATTTGATTCTTGGTAGATCCGACCAAAGGGAACCGATTCCCTCCGACCACCAACCTGAGGCATTGTCTCTGTGTTTTTCCGGACATTTTTTCCACACGACCAACTATCGAATTTACATCGCCTCCTGATGATTTTTATAGCTTATTAACGTGTAGTAATACCTAAAGTTGCATTAGAAAGGTATTTCGAAGTGTTTTGTGAAAGTTTATCGTCGACTTTTTAACTTTTAAAAAATGACGTTACGTTATGAAACGCTATTTTTTTCCGTTTATCACACAGTCTTCATAGATCGATATCTAGGCTATATATGGACCGATTTAATCCAAAAAAAGACCCAGTATTGATTATGGGACATCAAGGTGTGCCAAGAAAGAAGATGGTCAAAGGTAATGAATGTTTTATATTTTATTGTGCGGTTTGTGTAGCGCCGACTATGCTAATTATTTTGTTTACATCCCCTACGGGTCTTTTGGGGTGTTGCATGCTATCAGATAATAGCTTCTCATGCTTTCGCCGAAAAGCATTTTAAAAATCTGACTCGGTGGCTAGATTCACAACGACTGTAGCTTTATTTCAATACCAAGCATGTGTATTTTAATGAACGTTTGCGTTTTAACTAATACTATTAGCGTGTAGCGTAGCGCATTTGCATTTCCAGAGCTCTAGGTGGGACGTCTGCGTCTCAAGTAGATTCACAACGACTGTAGCTTTATTTCAATACCAAGCATGTGTATTTTAATGAACGTTTGCGTTTTAACTAATACTATTAGCGTGTAGCGTAGCGCATTTGCATTTCCAGAGCTCTAGGTGGGACGTCTGCGTCTCAAGTAGGATCAAGAGGTTAAGGAAAGAAATTCCCCAAATTAGCGTATTCATTACAGAGGAAAAAGGAAGGCACGGAGCAACCGCGTGACCGCGCAGTACACACCTGATTGGCCTCAGCCTAGTCCACTTGTTGAAACAGCTCTTATTCGACCTCCTTCCACAATAGAAGCCTCAATCAACATTCTAAAGACTGTTGACATCTGCTGGAAGACTTGGGAAGTGCAATCTGGCCCCATAGAAACAGCATATTTTTATTTATTTTATTTTTTATTTCACCTTTATTTACCCAGTTCGGATAGTTGAGGACAAGTTCTCATTTGCAACTGCGACCTGGCCAAGATAAAGCATAGCAGTGTGAACAGACAACACAGAGTTACACATGGAGTAAACAATTAACAAGTCAATAACACAGTAGAAAAAAAGGGGAGTCTATAAACATTGTGTGCAAAAGGCATGAGGAGGTAGGCGAATAATTACAATTTTGCAGATTAATAACACTGGAGTGATAAATGATCAGATGGTCATGTACAGGTAGAGATATTGGTGTGCAAAAGAGCAGAAAAGTAAATAAATAAAAACAGTATGGGGATGAGGTAGGTAAAAATGGGTGGGCTATTTACCGATAGACTATGTACAGCTGCAGCGATCGGTTAACTGCTCAGACAGCAGATGTTTGAAGTTGGTGAGGGAGAAAAAGTCTCCAACTTCAGCGATTTTGCAATTCGTTCCAGTCACAGGCAGCAGAGAACTGGAACGAAAGGCGGCCAAATGAGGTGTTGGCTTTAGGGATGATCAGTGAGATACACCTGCTGGAGCGCGTGCTACGGATGGGTGTTGCCATCGTGACCAGTGAACTGAGATAAGGAGGAGCTTTACCTAGCATGGACTTGTAGATGACCTGGAGCCAGTGGGTCTGGCGACGAATATGTAGCGAGGGCCAGCCGACTAGAGCATACAAGTCGCAGTGGTGGGTGGTATAAGGTGCTTTAGTGACAAAACGGATGACACTGTGATAAACTGCATCCAGTTTGCTGAATAGAGTGTTGGAAGCAATTTTGAAGATGACATCGCCAAAGTCGAGGATCGGTAGGATAGTCAGTTTTACTAGCTAGGGTAAGTTTAGCGGCGTGAGTGAAGGAGGCTTTGTTGCGGAAATTGAAAGCCGATTCTTGATTTGATTTTCGATTGGAGATGTTTGATATGAGTCTGGAAGGAGAGTTTACAGTCTAGCCAGACACCTAGGTACTTATAGATGTCCACATATTCAAGGTCGGAACCATCCAGGGTGGTGATGCTGGTCAGGCGTGCGGGTGCAGGCAGCGAGCGGTTGAAAAGCATGCATTTGGTTTTACTAGCGTTTAAGAGCAGTTGGACGCCACAGAAGGAGTGTTGTATGGCATTGAAGCTCGTTTGGAGGTTAGATAGCACAGTGTCCAAGGACGGGCCGGAAGTACATAGAATGGTGTTGTCTGCGTAGAGGTGGATCAGGGAATCGCCCGCAGCAAGAGCAACATCATTGATATATACAGAGAAAAGAGTCGGCCCGAGGATTGAACCCTGTGGCACCCCCATAGAGACTGCCAGAGGACCGGACAGCATGCCCTCCGATTTGACACACTGAACTCTGTCTGCAAAGTAATTGGTGAACCAGGCAAGGCAGTCATCCGAAAAACCGAGGCTACTGAGTCTGCCGATAAGAATATGGTGATTGACAGAGTCGAAAGCCTTGGCAAGGTCGATGAAGACGGCTGCACAGTACTGTCTTTTATCGATGGCGGTTATGATATCGTTTAGTACCTTCAGGGTGGCTGAGGTGCACCCGTGACCGGCTCGGAAACCCGATTGCACAGCGGAGAAGGTACGGTGGGATTCGAGATGGTCAGTGACCTGTTTGTTGACTTGGCTTTCGAAGACCTTAGATAGGCAGGGCAGGATGGATATAGGTCTGTAACAGTTTGGGTCCAGGGTGTCTCCCCCTTTGAAGAGGGGGATGACTGCGGCAGCTTTCCAATCCTTGCGGATCTCAGACGATATGAAAGAGAGGTTGAACAGGCTGGTAATAGGGGTTGCGACAATGGCGGCGGATAGTATCAGAATTGGATAGGCAATCACTTAAATGAAACTACAAACCTCAGATTTCCCACTTCATGGATGGATTTGTCTCAGGTTATGAGACACATATGAGTTCTGTTATACTCACAGACATCATTCAAACAGTTTTAGAAACTCCAGAGTGTTTTCTATCCAATACTACTAATAATAACCTTATTCATCCAAGCTACTCAATACTGCCCCCTGTCACCAAGAAGTTAACGAGCAATCTCAACCACACTGCACACTGCCCTAACCCATCTGGACAAGAGGAATACCTATGTGAGAATGCTGTTCATTGACTACAGCTCGGCATTCAACACCATAGTACCCTCCAAGCTCGTCATCAAGCTCGAGACCCTGGGTCTCGACCCCGCCCTGTGCAACTGGGTACTGGACTTCCTGACGGGCCGCCCCCAGGTGGTGAGGGTAGGCAACAACATCTCCTCCCCGCTGATCCTCAACACTGGGGCCCCACAAGAGGGCGTTCTGAGCCCTCTCCTGTACTCCCTGTTCACCCATGACTGCGTGGCCATGCATGCCTCCAACTCAATCATCAAGTTTGCGGACGACACAACAGTGGTAGGCTTGATTACCAACAACGACGAGACGGCCTACAGGGAGGAGGTGAGGGCCCTCGGAGTGTGGTGTCAGGAAAATAACCTCACACTCAACGTCAACAAAACTAAGGAGATGATTGTGGACTTCAGGAAACAGCAGAGGAACACCCCCTATCCAC
>NW_024604916.1:0-3964 GCF_018296145.1 Oncorhynchus tshawytscha | reverse complement strand
TATTTATTAAACAAAACGTAAACACGACTAAACACTAAACACTACAAAACAATAAACGTAATGAAAACCGAAAACAGCCTATCTAGTGCAAACTAACAGAGAGTACAAGTAAGACACTAAGGACAATCACCCACGACAAACTCAAAGAATATGGCTGCCTAAATATGGTTCCCAATCAGAGACAACGATAAGCACCTGCCTCTGATTGAGAACCACTCCAGACAGCCATAGACCTTGCTAGACAACCCACTAAGCTACAATCCCAATACCACCACCAAAACCCCAAGACAAACACACCACAATTACAAAACCCCATGCCACACCCTGGCCTGACCAAATACATAAAGATAAACACAAAATACTTTGACCAGGGCGTGACAGAACCCCCCCTAAGGTGCGGACTCCCGAACGCACCTCAAAACAATAGGGAGGGTCCGGGTGGGCGTCTGTCCATGGTGGCGGCCCGGCGCGGACGTGGACCCCACTCCTTTAATGTCTTAGTCCCCTCTCCCTTCGTCCCTGGATAGTCCACCCGCCGCCGACCATGGCCTAGTAGTCCCCACCCAGAACCCCACTGGACTGAGGAGCAGATCGGGACTGAAGGACAGCTCGGGACCGAGGCAGCTCGGGACTGAGGGGAAGCTCGGGAGTGAGAGAAAGCTCAGGAGTGAGAGAAAGCTCAGGAGTGAGAGAAAGCTCAGGAGTGAGAGGAAGCTCAGGAGTGAGAGGAAGCTCAGGAGTGAGAGGAAGCTCAGGAGTGAGAGGAGCTCAGGAGTGAGAGGAAGCTCAGGAGTGAGAGGAAGCTCAGGAGTGAGAGGAAGCTCAGGAGTGAGAGGAAGCTCAGGCAGGTAGATAGATCTACCAGCTCCTGGCTGGCTGGTGGTTTCAGCAGATCCTGGCTGACTGGCAGATCCTGGCTGACTGGCAGATCCTGGCTGACTGGCAGATCTGGAAGAGTCTGGTTGACTGGCAGATCTGGAAGAGTCTGGTTGACTGGCAGATCTGGAAGAGTCTGGTTGACTGGCAGATCTGGAAGAGTCTGGTTGACTGGCAGATCTGGCGGCGCTGGGCAGACTGGCGGCGCTGGGCAGACTGGCGGCGCTGGGCAGACTGGCGATGCTGGGCAGACTGGCGGCGCTGGGCAGACTGGCGGCGCTGGGCATACTGGCGGTGCTGGGCAGACTGGCGGTGCTGGGCAGACTGACGACGCTGGGCAGACTGACGACGCTGGGCAGACTGACGACGCTGGGCAGACTGGCGACGCTGGGCAGACTGGCGATGCTGGGCAGACTGGCGATGCTGGGCAGACTGACGGCGCTGGGCAGACTGGCGACGCTGGGCAGACTGGCGACGCTGGGCAGACTGGCGATGCTGGGCAGACTGACGGCGCTGGGCAGACTGGCGACGCTGGGCAGACTGGGGGCACTGGCGGCGCTGGGCAGACTGGCGGCACTAGCTGCTCCATATAGGCTGACAGCTCTGGCGGCTTACAGACTGACCGCTCTGGCGGCTCCGTGCTGACTGGCAGCTCCTTGCAGACTGGCAGCTCCTGCAGACTGGCAGCTCCGTGCAGACTGACAGCTCCGTGCAGACTGACAGCTCCTGCAGACTGGCAGCTCCATGCAGACTGGCAGCTCCATGCAGACTGGCAGCTCCATGCAGACTGGCTGCTCCATGCAGACTGGCTGCTCCATGCAGACTGACAGCTCTGGCTGCTTCATGCAGACTGACATCTCTGGCTGCTCCATGTAGACTGGCTGCTTCATGCAGACTGGCAGCTCGGGCTGCTTCATGTAGACTGACAGCTCTGGCTGCTCCATGCGGACTGACAGCTCTGGCTGCTCCATGTAGACTGACTGCTTCATGCAGACTGGCAGCTCGGGCTGCTTCATGTAGACTGACAGCTCTGGCTGCTCCATGCAGACTGACAGCTCTGACTGTTCCATGCAGACTGACAGCTCTGGCTGCTTCATGCAGACTGGCAGCTCTGGCTGCTCCATGTAGACTGGCTGCTTCATGCAGACTGGCAGCTCGGGCTGCTTCATGTAGACTGACAGCTCTGGCTGCTCCTTGCAGACTGGCAGCTCCATGCAGACTGGCAGCTCTGGCTGCTCCATGCAGACTGACAGCTCTGGCTGCTTCATGCAGACTGGCAGCTCTGGCTGCTCCATGCAGACTGGCAGCTCTGGCTGCTCCATGCAGACTGACAGCTCTGGCTGCTCCATGCAGACTGGCTGCTTCATGCAGACTGGCAGCTCTGGCTGCTCCATGCAGACTGACAGCTCTGGCTGCTCCATGCAGACTGGCTGCTTCATGCAGACTGGCAGCTCTGGCTGCTCCATGCAGACTGACAGCTCTGGCTGCTCCATGCAGACTGACATCTCTGGCTGCTCCATGCAGACTGACATCTCTGGCTGCTCCATGCAGACTGACATCTCTGGCTGCTCCATGCAGACTGACATCTCTGGCTGCTCTATGCGGACTGAGCTCTGGCTGCTCTATGCGGACTGACAGCTCTGGCTGCTCCATGCAGGCTGGCAGCTCTGGCTTCTCCATGCAGGCTGGCAGCTCTGGCTGCGCTGAACAGGCGGGAGACTCCGGCAGCGTAGGAGAGGAGAAAGGCTCTGGCTGCGCTAAACAGGCGGGAGGCTCCGGCAGCGCTGTAGAGGAGGAAGGCTCTGGCTGCGCTGAACAGGCGGGAGGATCCGGCAGCGCTGTAGAGGAGAAAGGCTCTGGCTGCGCTAAACAGGCGGGAGACTCCAGCAGCGCAGGAGAGGAGAAAAGCGCTGGCTGCGCTGAACAGGCAAGGCACACTGAAGGCCTGGTGCATGGTGCTGGAACTGGTGGTACTGGATCGAGGACACGCACAGGAAGCCTGGAGCGGGGAGCTGCTACCGGAGGACTGGAGTGTGGAGGTAGCACAGGATGGGCTAGACCGTGAAGGCGTACTGGAGATCTTGAGAGCAGTGTTGGCACAGGATGTGCAAGGCTAGGGATGTGCACAGGAGGCCTGGGTGCGTGAGGCTGGCACCAACTTCACCAGCCGACTAACACGCACCTCAGGACGAGTATGGAGCGCTAACCCAGGTGCCATCAAATCCCCAACACGTTCCGTCGGGCGAATTCCATGCAAAAAGCACCAACACAGCAACTCCCTCATTTCTCTCTCCTCCAATTTCCCCATTAACTCCTTCACAGTCTCTGGTTCTGGTCTCCTCCTTGGCTCCTCACGATAAACAGGGAGAGTTGGCTCAGGTCTGACTCCTGACTCTGCCACACTCTCCTGAGCCCCCCCAAGAAATTTTTGGGGGCTGATTCTCAGGCTTCCATCCGCTACGCCGTGCTGCCTCCTCATATCTGCGCCTCTCAGCTTTCGCCGCCTCCAGTTCTTCCTTGGGGCGGCGATATTCTCCAGGCTGAGCCCAGGGTCCTTTACCGTCCAGTTCTTCCTCCCATGTCCATTTCTCCAGGTGGTGCAGCCTCTCCCACTGCAGCTGCTGCTGCTCCTGCTGCTGCTGCCTCTGTTGCCTCTCCTGTGGTTCCTGCCTGTTAACACGCTGCTTGGTCCGTTGGTGGTGGGTGATTCTGTAACGGTTTTCTAGTGGTGATGAAGGAGAGTCGGACCAAACTGCAGCGTGTCGATTGCGATCCATATTTATTAAACAAAACGTAAACACGACTAAACACTAAACACTACAAAACAATAAACGTAATGAAAACCGAAAACAGCCTATCTAGTGCAAACTAACAGAGAGTACAAGTAAGACACTAAGGACAATCACCCACGACAAACTCAAAGAATATGGCTGCCTAAATATGGTTCCCAATCAGAGACAACGATAAGCACCTGCCTCTGATTGAGAACCACTCCAGACAGCCATAGACCTTGCTAGACAACCCACTAAGCTACAATCCCAATACCACCACCAAAACCCCAAGACAAACACACCACAATTACAAAACC
>NW_024604915.1:0-3961 GCF_018296145.1 Oncorhynchus tshawytscha | reverse complement strand
ACAGTAGATGGTAGACCAGGTTAATATAATGACAGTAGATGGTAGACCAGGGTAATATAATGACAGTAGATGGTAGACCAGGGTAATATAATGGCAGTAGAGTTTAGACGAGGGTAATATAGTGACAGTAGATGGTAGACGAGGTTAATAAGTAGATGATAGACCAGGGTAATATAATCACAGTAGATGGTAGACCAGGTAATATAATGACAGTAGATGGTAGACCAGGGTAATATATTGACAGTAGATGGTAGACCAGGTTAATATAATGAGAGTAGATGGTAGATCAGGTCAATATAATGACAGTAGATGGTAGACCAGGTTAATATAATGACAGTAGATGGTAGATCAGGTCAATATAATGACAGTAGATGGTATACCAGGGTAATATAATGACAATAGATGGTAGACCAGGGAAATATAATGGCAGTAGAGTTTAGACCAGGGTAATATAGTGACAGTAGATGGTAGACTAGGTTAATATAATGACAGTAGATGGTAGACCAGGGTAATATAAATGACAGTAGATGAGACCAGTAATATAATGACAGTAGATGGTAGACCAGGATAAAATAATGACAGACCAGGGTAATATAATGACAGTAGATGGTAGACCAGGGTGATATAATGACAGTAGATGGTTGACCAGGGTAATATAATGACAGTAGATGGTAGACCAGTGCAATATATTGACAGTAAATGGTAGACCAGGGTAATATAATCACAGTAGATGGTAGACCAGAGTAATATAATGACAGTAGATGGTAGACCAGGTTAATATAATGAGAGTCGATGGGCAGATCAGGTCAATATAATGACAGTAGATGGTAGACCAGGGCAATATAATGACAGTAGATGGTAGATCAGGTCAATATAATGACAGTAGATGGCATACCAGGGTAATATAATGACAGTAGATGGTAGACCAGGGTAATATAATGGCAGTAGAGTTTAGACCAGGGTAATATAGTGACAGTAGATGGTAGACCAGGGTAATATAATGACAGTAGATGGTAGACCAGGTTAATATAATGACAGTAGATGGTAGAACAGGGTAATATAATGACAGTAGATGGTAGACCAGTGTAATATAATGACAGTAAATGGTAGACCAGGGTAATATAATCACAGTAGATGGTAGACCAGAGTAATATAATGACAGTAGATGGTAGACCAGGGCAATATCATGACAGTAGATGGTTGACCAGATCAATATAATGACAGTAGATGGTATACCAGGGTAATATAATGACAGTAGAGGGTAGACCAGGGTGATCTAGTGACAGTAGATGATAGACCAGGGTAATATAAGGACAGTAGATGGTAGACCAGGGTAATATAATGACAGTAGATGATAGACTGGGGTAATATATTGACAGTAGATGGTAGACCAGGGTAATATAATGACAGTAGAGGGTAATATAATGACAGTAGATGGCAGACCAGGGTAATATAGTGACAGTAGATGGTAGACCAGGGTAATATAATGACAGTAGAGGGTAGACCAGGGTAAAATCATGACAGTACATGGTAGACCATGGTAATATAGTGACAGTAGAGGGTAGACCAGGGTAATATAATGACAGTAGATGGTTGACCAGGGTAATATAATGACAGTAGATGGCAGACCAGGTAATATAGTGACAGTAGATGGTAGACCAGGGTAATATAATGACAGTAGAGGGTAGACCAGGGTAGAATTATGACAGTAGATGGTAGACCAGGGTAATATAGTGACAGTAGAGGGTAGACCAGGGTAATATAATGACAGTAGATGGTTGACCAGGGTAATATAATGACAGTAGATGGTAGACCAGGTAATATAATGACAGTAGATGGTAGACCAGGGTAATATAATGACAGTAGAGGGTAATATAATGACAGAAGATGGTAGACCAGGGTAATATAATGACAGTAGATGGTAGACCAGGGTAATATAATGACAGTAGATGGTAGACCAGGGTAATATAATGACAGTAGATGGTAGACCAGGGTAATATAATGACAGTAGAGGGTAATATAATGACAGTAGATGGTAGACCAGGGTAATATAGTGACAGTAGATGGTAGACCAGGGTAATATAATGGCAGTAGAGGGTAGACCAGGGTAATATAATGACAGTAGATGGTTGACCAGGGTAATATAATGACAGTAGATGGTAGACCAGGATAAAATAATGACAGTAGAGGGTAATATAATGACAGTAGATGGTAGACCAGGGTGATATAATGACAGTAGATGGTTGACCAGGGTAATATAATGACAGTAGATGGTAGACCAGTGCAATATATTGACAGTAAATGGTAGACCAGGGTAATATAATCACAGTAGATGGTAGACCAGAGTAATATAATGACAGTAGATGGTAGACCAGGTTAATATAATGAGAGTAGATGGTAGATCAGGTCAATATAATGACAGTAGATGGTAGACCAGGTTAATATAATGACAGTAGATGGTAGATCAGGTCAATATAATGACAGTAGATGGTATACCAGGGTAATATAATGACAGTAGATGGTAGACCAGGGTAATATAATGGCAGTAGAGTTTAGACCAGGGTAATATAGTGAAGTAGATGGTAGACCAGGTTAATATAATGACAGTAGATGGTAGACCAGGTTAATATAATGACAGTAGATGGTAGACCAGGGTAATATAATGACAGTAGATGGTAGACCAGGGTAATATAATGACCAGTAGATGGTAGATAATACAGTAGATGGTAGACCAGGTTAATATAATGACAGTAGATGGTAGACCAGGGTAATATAATGACAGTAGATGATAGACCAGGGTAATATACTCACAGTAGATGGTAGACCAGAGTAATATAATGACAGTAGATGGTAGACCAGGGTAATATATTGACAGTAGATGGTAGACCAGGTTAATATAATGAGAGTAGATGGTAGATCAGGTCAATATAATGACAGTAGATGGTAGACCAGGTTAATATAATGACAGTAGATGGTAGATCAGGTCAATATAATGACAGTAGATGGTATACCAGGGTAATATAATGACAATAGATGGTAGACCAGGGTAATATAATGGCAGTAGAGTTTAGACCAGGGTAATATAGTGACAGTAGATGGTAGACTAGGTTAATATAATGACAGTAGATGGTAGACCAGGGTAATATAATGGCAGTAGAGGGTAGACCAGGGTAATATAATGACAGTAGATGGTAGACCAGGATAAAATAATGACAGTAGAGGGTAATATAATGACAGTAGATGGTAGACCAGGGTGATATAATGACAGTAGATGGTTGACCAGGGTAATATAATGACAGTAGATGGTAGACCAGTGCAATATATTGACAGTAAATGGTAGACCAGGGTAATATAATCACAGTAGATGGTAGACCAGAGTAATATAATGACAGTAGATGGTAGACCAGGGTAATATAATGACAGTAGATGGTAGACCAGGTTAATATAATGAAAGTAGATGGTAGACCAGGGTAATATAATGACAGTAGATGGTTGACCAGGTTAATATAATGAGAGTAGATGGTAGACCAGGGTAATATAATGGCAGTAGAGTTTAGACCAGGGTAATATAGTGACAGTAGATGGTAGACGAGGTTAATATAATGACAGTAGATGGTAGACCAGGTTAATATAATGACAGTAGATGATAGACCAGGGTAATATACTCACAGTAGATGGTAGACCAGAGTAATATAATGACAGTAGATGGTAGACCAGGGTAATATATTGACAGTAGATGCAGGTAGACCAGAGTAATATAATGACAGTAGATGGTAGACCAGGGTAATATCATGACAGTAGATGGTTGACCAGATCAATATAATGACAGTAGATGGTATACCAGGGTAATATAATGACAGTAGAGGGTAGACCAGGGTGATCTAGTGACAGTAGATGATAGACCAGGGTAATATAAGGACAGTAGATGGTAGACCAGGGTAATATAATGACAGTAGATGAT
>NW_024604914.1:0-3961 GCF_018296145.1 Oncorhynchus tshawytscha | reverse complement strand
ATTTTGTGTTTGTCTTTATGTATTTGGTCAGGCCAGGGTGTGGCATGGGGTTTTTGTAATTGTGGTGTGTTTGTCTTGGGGTTTTGGTGGTGGTATTGGGATTGTAGCTTAGTGGGTTGTCTAGCAAGGTCTATGGCTGTCTGGAGTGGTTCTCAATCAGAGGCAGGTGCTTATCGTTGTCTCTGATTGGGAACCATATTTAGGCAGCCATATTCTTTGAGTTTGTCGTGGGTGATTGTCCTTAGTGTCTTACTTGTACTCTCTGTTAGTTTGCACTAGATAGGCTGTTTTCGGTTTTCATTACGTTTATTGTTTTGTAGTGTTTAGTGTTTAGTCGTGTTTACGTTTTTTTTGTTTAATAAATATGGATCGCAATCGACACGCTGCAGTTTGGTCCGACTCTCCTTCATCACCACTAGAAAACCGTTACAGAATCACCCACCACCAACGGACCAAGCGGCGTGTCAACAGGCAGGAGCAGCAGAAAGAGGAGAGGCAACAAAGGCAGCAACAGCGGCGCAATGAGGATTGGACATGGGACGATATATTGGATGGCAAGGGTTGCTACACATGGGAGGAGATCCTGGCGGGAAGGGATCGCCTTCCATGGGAACAGGTGGAGGCACTTAGGAGAGCAGAGGCAGCCGGAGAGAGGAGCCGGCGATACGAGGGAACACGGTTGGCAAGAAAGCCCGGGAGTCAGCCCCAAAAATTTCTTGGGGGGGGGGGGGCTTACAGGGAGTATGGCTATGCCAGGTAGGAGACCTGCGCAAACTCCCTGTGCTTACCGGGGGGGCTGGAGAGACCGGGCAGGCACCGTGTTATGCTGGTGAGCGCACGGTGTCTCCAGTGCGGGTGCACAGCCCGGTTCGGTATATTCCAGCTCCGCGTATCGGCCGGGCTAGATTGAGCGTCGAGCCAAATGCCATGAAGCCGGCTCTACGCATCTGGTCCCCAGTGCGTCTCCTTGGGCCGGCTTACATGGCACCAGCCTTGCGCTCGGTGTCTCCGGTTCGCCTGCATAGCCCAGTGCGGGCTATTCCACCTCGCCACACTGGCAGGGCAACCGAGAGCATTCAACCAGGTAAGGTTGGGCAGGCTCGGTGCTCAAGAGCTCCAGTGCGCCTGCACGGTCCGGTCTATCCAGTACCACCTCCACACCCCAGCCCTCCGGTGGCAGCTCCCGCACCAGGCTTCCTGTGCGTGTCCTCGATCCAGTACCACCAGTTCCAGCACCACGCACCAGGCCTTCAGTGTGCCTCGCCTGTTTAGCGCAGCCAGAGCCTTTCTCCTCTCCTGCGCTGCCGGAGTCTCCCGCCTATCTAGCGCTGTTAGAGCCTTCCTCATCTCCAGCGCTGTCGGAGTCTCCCGCCTGTTTAGCGCAGCCAGAGCCTTCCTCCTCTACAGCGCTGCCGGAGCCTCCCGCCTGTTTAGCGCAGCCAGAACCTTTCTCCTCTCCTACGCTGCCGGAGTCTCCCGCCTGTTCAGCGCAGCCAGAGCTGCCAGTCTGCAAGGAGCAGCCAGAGCTGCCAGTCTGCATGGAGCAGCCAGAGCTGTCAGTCTGCATGGAGCAGTCAGAGCTGTCAGTCTACATGAAGCAGCCCGAGCTGCCAGTCTGCATGAAGCAGCCAGTCTACATGGAGCAGCCAGAGCTGCCAGTCTGCATGAAGCAGCCAGAGCTGTCAGTCTGTATGGAGCAGCCAGAGCTGTCAGTCTACATGAAGCAGCCCGAGCTGTCAGTCTGCATGAAGCAGTCAGTCTACATGGAGCAGCCAGAGCTGTCAGTCCGCATGGAGCAGCCAGAGCTGTCAGTCTACATGAAGCAGCCCGAGCGGCCAGTCTGCAGGAAGCAGCCAGTCTACATGGAGCAGCCAGAGCTGTCAGTCCGCATGGAGCAGCCAGAGCTGTCAGTCCGCATGGAGCAGCCAGAGCTGTCAGTCTGCATGAAGCAGCCAGTCTACATAGAGCAGCCAGAGCTGCCAGTCTGCATGAAGCAGCCAGAGCTGTCAGTCTGCATGGAGCAGTCAGAGCTGTCAGTCTGCATGGAGGAGCCAGAGCTGTCAGTCTACATGAAGCAGCCCGAGCTGCCAGTCTGCATGAAGCAGTCAGTCTACATGGAGCAGCCAGAGCTGTCAGTCCGCATGGAGCAGCCAGAGCTGTCAGTCTACATGAAGCAGCCCGAGCTGCCAGTCTGCATGAAGCAGCCAGTCTACATGGAGCAGCCAGAGCTGTCAGTCTGCATGAAGCAGCCAGAGCTGTCAGTCTGCATGGAGCAGCCAGTCTGCATGGAGCAGCCAGTCTGCACGGAGCTGTCAGTCTGCACGGAGCTGTCAGTCTGCACGGAGCTGTCAGTCTGTAAGGAGCTGCCAGTCTGCAAGGAGCTGCCAGTCTGCAAGGAGCTGCCAGTCAGCACGGAGCCGCCAGAGCGGTCAGTCTGTAAGAAGCCGCCAGAGCTGTCAGCCTATATGGAGCAGCTAGTGCCGCCAGTCTGCCCAGCGCCGCCAGTGCCCCCAGTCTGCCCAGCATCGCCAGTCTGCCCAGCGCCATCAGTCTGCCCAGCATCGCCAGTCTGCCCAGCATCGCCAGTCTGCCCAGCATCGCCAGTCTGCCCAGCATCGCCAGTCTGCCCAGCACCGCCAGTCTGCCCAGCGTCGTCAGTCTGCCCAGCGTCGTCAGTCTGCCCTGCACCGCCAGTCTGCCCAGCGTCGCCAGTCTGCCCGGCGTCGCCAGTCTGCCCGGCGCCGCCAGTCTGCCCGGGCGCCGCCAGTCTGCCCGGCGCCGCCAGTCTGCCCGGCGCCGCCGGTCTGCCCAGCATCGCCAGTCTGCCAGACTCTTCCAGATCTGCCAGTCAGCCAGACTCTTCCAGATCTGCCAGTCAACCAGACTCTTCCAGATCTGCCAGTCAACCAGACTCTTCCAGATCTGCCAGTCAACCAGACTCTTCCAGATCTGCCAGTCAACCAGACTCTTCCAGATCTGCCAGTCAACCAGACTCTTCCAGATCTGCCAGTCAACCAGACTCTTCCAGATCTGCCAGTCAGCCAGGATCTGCCAGTCAGCCAGGATCTGCTGAAACCACCAGCCAGCCAGGAGCTGGTAGATCTATCTACCTGCCTGAGCTTCCTCTCACTCCTGAGCTTCCTCTCACTCCTGAGCTTCCTCTCACTCCTGAGCTTCCTCTCACTCCTGAGCTTCCTCTCACTCCTGAGCTTCCTCTCACTCCTGAGCTTCCTCTCACTCCTGAGCTTCCTCTGAGCACTCCTGAGCTTTCTCTCACTCCTGAGCTTTCTCTCACTCCTGAGCTTTCTCTCACTCCTGAGCTTTCTCTCACTCCCGAGCTTCCCCTCAGTCCCGAGCTGCCTCGGTCCCGAGCTGTCCTTCAGTCCCGATCTGTTCCTCAGTCCAGTGGGGTTCTGGGTGAGGACTACTAGGCCATGGTCGGCGGCGAGGGTGGACTATCCAGGGACGAAGGGAGAGGGGACTAAGACATTAAAGGAGTGGGGTCCACGTCCCGCGCCGGAGCCGCCACCATGGACAGACGCCCACCCGGACCCTCCCTATTGTTTTGAGGTGCGTTCGGGAGTCCGCACCTTAGGGGGGGGGTTCTGTCACGCCCTGGTCAAAGTATTTTGTGTTTGTCTTTATGTATTTGGTCAGGCCAGGGTGTGGCATGGGGTTTTTGTAATTGTGGTGTGTTTGTCTTGGGGTTTTGGTGGTGGTATTGGGATTGTAGCTTAGTGGGTTGTCTAGCAAGGTCTATGGCTGTCTGGAGTGGTTCTCAATCAGAGGCAGGTGCTTATCGTTGTCTCTGATTGGGAACCATATTTAGGCAGCCATATTCTTTGAGTTTGTCGTGGGTGATTGTCCTTAGTGTCTTACTTGTACTCTCTGTTAGTTTGCACTAGATAGGCTGTTTTCGGTTTTCATTACGTTTATTGTTTTGTAGTGTTTAGTGTTTAGT
>NW_024604913.1:0-3961 GCF_018296145.1 Oncorhynchus tshawytscha | reverse complement strand
TGAAAGAGAGTCGGACCAAACTGCAGCGTGTCGATTGCGATCCATGTTTAATATAACAAAGAAACACGAACTTACAAAAAACAATAAACGAAACCGAAACAGCCTATCTGGTGCAAACTAACAACGAGTACACATAGGACACTAAGGACAATCACCCACGACAAACTCAAAGAATATGGCTGCCTAAATATGGTTCCCAATCAGAGACAACGATAAGCACCTGCCTCTGATTGAGAACCACTCCAGACAGCCATAGACCTTGCTAGACAACCCACTAAGCTACAATCCCAATACCACCACCAAAACCCCAAGACAAACACACCACAATTACAAAAACCCCATGCCACACCCTGGCCTGACCAAATACATAAAGATAAACACAAAATACTTTGACCAGGGCGTGACAGAACCCCCCTAAGGTGCGGACTCCCGAACGCACCTCAAAACAATAGGGAGGGTCCGGTGGGCGTCTGTCCATGGTGGCGGCTCCGGCGCGGACGTGGACCCCACTCCTTAATGTCTTAGTCCCCTCTCCCTTCGTCCCTGGATAGTCCACCCTCGCCGCCGACCATGGCCTAGTAGTCCTCACCCAGAACCCCACTGGACTGAGGAACAGATCGGGACTGAAGGACAGCTCGGGACCGAGGCAGCTCGGGACTGAGGGGAAGCTCGGGAGTGAGAGAAAGCTCAGGAGTGAGAGAAAGCTCAGGAGTGAGAGAAAGCTCAGGAGTGAGAGAAAGCTCAGGAGTGAGAGGAAGCTCAGGAGTGAGAGGAAGCTCAGGAGTGAGAGGAAGCTCAGGAGTGAGAGGAAGCTCAGGAGTGAGAGGAAGCTCAGGCAGGTAGATAGATCTACCAGCTCCTGGCTGGCTGGTGGTTTCAGCAGATCCTGGCTGACTGGCAGATCCTGGCTGACTGGCAGATCTGGAAGAGTCTGGTTGACTGGCAGATCTGGAAGAGTCTGGTTGACTGGCAGATCTGGAAGAGTCTGGTTGACTGGCAGATCTGGAAGAGTCTGGTGACTGGCAGATCTGGAAGAGTCTGACTGGCAGATCTGGAAGAGTCTGGTTGACTGGCAGATCTGGAAGAGTCTGGCTGACTGGCAGATCTGGAAGAGTCTGGCAGACTGGCGATGCTGGGCAGACCCGGCGGCGCCGGGCAGACTGGCGGCGCCGGGCAGACTGGCGGCGCCGGGCAGACTGGCGACGCTGGGCAGACTGGCGACGCTGGGCAGACTGGCGGTGCTGGGCAGACTGACGACGCTGGGCAGACTGGACGACGCTGGGCAGACTGGCGGTGCTGGGCAGACTGGCGATGCTGGGCAGACTGGCGATGCTGGGCAGACTGGCGATGCTGGGCAGACTGGCGATGCTGGGCAGACTGATGGCGCTGGGCAGACTGGCGATGCTGGGCAGACTGGGGGCACTGGCGGCGCTGGGCAGACTGGCGGCACTAGCTGCTCCATATAGGCTGACAGCTCTGGCGGCTTTACAGACTGACCGCTCTGGCGGCCCGTGCTGACTGGCAGCTCCTTGCAGACTGGCAGCTCCTTGCAGACTGGCAGCTCCTTACAGACTGACAGCTCCGTGCAGACTGACAGCCCGTGCAGACTGACAGCCCGTGCAGACTGGCTGCTCCATGCAGACTGGCTGCTCCATGCAGACTGACAGCTCTGGCTGCTTCATGCAGACTGACAGCTCTGGCTGCTCCATGTAGACTGGCTGCTTCATGCAGACTGGCAGCTCGGGCTGCTTCATGTAGACTGACAGCTCTGGCTGCTCCATGCGGACTGACAGCTCTGGCTGCTCCATGTAGACTGACTGCTTCATGCAGACTGGCAGCTCGGGCTGCTTCATGTAGACTGACAGCTCTGGCTCCTCCATGCAGACTGACAGCTCTGATGCTCCATGCAGACTGACAGCTCTGGCTGCTTCATGCAGACTGGCAGCTCTGGCTGCTCTATGTAGACTGGCAGCAGACTGGCAGCTCGGGCTGCTTCATGTAGACTGACAGCTCTGGCTGCTCCATGCGGACTGACAGCTCTGGCTGCTCCATGCAGACTGACAGCTCTGGCTGCTCCATGCGGACTGACAGCTCTGGCTGCTCCATGCGGACTGACAGCTCTGGCTGCTCCATGTAGACTGGCTGCTTCATGCAGACTGGCAGCTCTGGCTGCTTCATGTAGACTGACAGCTCTGGCTGCTCCATGTAGACTGGCTGCTTCATGCAGACTGGCAGCTCTGGCTGCTCCATGTAGACTGACACTGGCTGCTTCAGACTGCAGACTGGCAGCTCTGGCTGCTCCATGCTGACAGCTCTGGCTGCTTGCAGACTGACAGCTCTGGCTGCTCCATGCACTGACAGCTCTGGCTGCTCCATGCAGACTGACAGCTCTGGCTGCTCCATGCACTGGCAGACTGGCAGCTCGGGCTGCTTCATGTAGACTGACAGCTCTGGCTGCTCCATGTAGACTGGCTGCTTCATGCAGACTGGCAGCTCGGGCTGCTTCATGTAGACTGACAGCTCTGGCTGCTCCATGCAGACTGACAGCTCTGACTGCTCCATGCAGACTGACAGCTCTGACTGCTCCATGCAGACTGACAGCTCTGGCTGCTTCATGCAGACTGGCAGCTCTGGCTGCGCTGAACAGGCGGGAGACTCCTGCAGCGCTGTGTCGGAGGAAGGCTCTGGCTGCGCTAAACAGGCGGAAGACTCCGGCAGCGCTGGAGATGAGGAAAGCTCTAACAGCGCTAGATAGGCGTGAGACTCCGGCAGCGCAGGAGAGGAGAAAGGCTCTGGCTGCGCTAAACAGGCGGGAGGCTCCGGCAGCGCTGTAGAGGAGGAAGGCTCTGGCTGCGCTGAACAGGCGGGAGGCTCCGGCAGCGCTGTAGAGGAGAAAGGCTCTGGCTGCGCTGAACAGGCGGGAGGCTCCGGCAGCGCTGTAGAGGAGGAAGGCTCTGGCTGCGTTAAACAGGCGGGAGACTCCAGCAGCGCAGGAGAGGAGAAAAGCGCTGGCTGCGCTGAACAGGCGAGGCACACTGAAGGCCTGGTGCGTGGTGCTGGAACTGGTGGTACTGGATCGAGGACACGCACAGGAAGCCTGGTGCGGGGAGCTGCTACCGGAGGGCTGGGGTGTGGAGGTGGTACTGGATAGACCGGACCGTGCAGGCGCACTGGAGCTCTTGAGCACCGAGCCTGCCCAACCTTACCTGGCTCGATGCCCACTCTAGCCCGGCCGATACGAGGAGCTGGAATATACCGAACCGGGCTGTGCACCCGCACTGGAGACACCGTGCGCTCCACAGCATAACACGGTGCCTGCCCGGTCTCTCCAGCCCCCGGTAAGCACAGGGAGTTTGCGCAGGTCTCCTACCTGGCATAGCCATACTCCCTGTAAGCCCCCCCCAAGAAATTTTTGGGGCTGACTCTCGGGCTTCCATCCGCTCTGCCGTGCTAGCTCCTCATAATGCCGCCTCTCTGCTTTTGCTGCCTCCAGCTCGGCTTTGGGGCGACAATAATCTCCAGGCTCATTCCAGGGTCCTTTACCGTCCAATTCCTCCTCCCATGTCCATAACTCCAGGTGGTGCAACCTCTCCCACTGTAGCTGCTGCTGCTCCTGCTGCTGCTGCCTCTGTTGCCTCTTCTCCTGTTGCTCCTTTGGGCGGCTACACTCCCCTGGTTTAGCCCAGGGTCCTCTCCCGTCGAAGATCTCCTCCCATGACCAGAAATCCTTGGTGAGCATCTCCTTTTCGGCTGCTCCTGCCTGTTGACACGCCGCTTGGTCCGTTGGTGGTGGGTGATTCTGTAACGGTTTTCTAGTGGTGATGAAAGAGAGTCGGACCAAACTGCAGCGTGTCGATTGCGATCCATGTTTAATATAACAAAGAAACACGAACTTACAAAAAACAATAAACGAAACCGAAACAGCCTATCTGGTGCAAACTAACAACGAGTACACATAGGA